>NC_067495.1:4920759-5216428 GCF_947179515.1 Apodemus sylvaticus | reverse complement strand
AGGCCTCTAAACATATATACAGCAGAGAACTGCCTGGTCTGGACCCAGTGAGAAAAGATGTTCTCCAGCTCCATCCATTTGCCTAAGAATTTTATGAATTCATTGTTTCTAGTGGCCGAAATAGTACTCCATTGTGTATATATACCACTTTTTTTTTGCATCCACTATTCTCTTGAGGGATACCTGGGTTCTTTCCAGCTTCTGGAATTATAAATAGGGCTGCTATGAACATAGTGGAACATGTATCCCTATTACATGCTGGGGAAACGTCTGGGTATATGCCCAGGAGTGGTATAGCAAGATCTTCTGGAAGTGAGGTGCCCACTTTTCAGAGGGAACTCCAGACTGATTTCCAGAGTGGTTTGTACCAATTTGCAACACCACCAGCAGTGGAGGAGTGTTCCTCTTTCTCCACATCCTAGCCAACACCTGCTGTCTCCTGAATTTTTAATCTTAGTCATTCTGACTGGGTGTAAGGTGAAATCTCAGGGTTGTGTTTGATTTGGCATTTCCCCTAATGACTAATGAAGTTGAGCATTTTTTAAGATGCTTCTCCGCCATCCGAAGTTCTTCAGGTGAGAATTCTTTGTTTAACTCTGTACCCCATTTTTAATAGGGTTGTTTGGTTTTCTAGAGTCTAACTTCTTGAGTTCTTTATATATATTGGATATTAGCCATCTATCTGATGTAGGATTGGTGAAGATCTTTTCCCAATTTGGTTGGTTGCCAATTGGTCCTTTTGATGGTGTCCTTTGCCTTACAGAAACTTTGTACTTTTATGAGGTCCCATTTGTCAATTCTTTTTTTTTATTAGATATAATTTATTTACATTTCAAATGATTTCCCCTTTTCTAGCCCCCCCACTCCCCGAAAGTCCTGTAAGCCCCCTTCTCTTCCCCTGTCCTCCCTCCTACCCCTTCCCAGTTCCCCGTTCTGGTTTTGCCGAATACTGTTTCACTGAGTCTTTCCAGAACCAGGAACCGCTCCTCCTTTCTTCTTGTATCTCATTTGATGTGTGGATTATGTTTTGGGTATTCCAGTTTTCTAGGTTAATATCCACTTATTAGTGAGTGCATACCATGATTCACCTTTTGAGTCTGGGTTACCTCACTTAGTATGATGTTTTCTAGCTCCATCCATTTGCCTAAGAATTTCATGAATTCATTGTTTTCTAATGGCTGAATAGTACTCCATTGTGTAGATATACCACATTTTTTGCATCCACTCTTCTGTTGAGGGATACCTGGGTTCTTTCCAGCATCTGGCAATTATAAATAGGGGCTGCTATGAACATAGTAGAGCATGTATCCTTATTACATGGTGGGGAATCCTCTGGTTATATGCCCAGGAGTGGTATAGCAGGATCTTCTGGAAGTGAGGTGCCCAGTTTTCAGAGGAACCGCCAGACTGATTTCCAGAGTGGTTGTACCAATTTGCAACCCCACCAGCAGTGGAGGAGTGTTCCTCTTTCTTCACACCCTCTCCAACACCTGCTGTCTCCTGAATTTTTAATCTTAGCCATTCTGACTGGTGTAAGATGAAATCTTAGTGTTGTTTTGATTTGCATTTCCCTAATGACTAATGAAGTTGAGCATTTTATAAGATGCTTCTCCACCATCCGAAGTTCTTCAGGTGAGAATTCTTTGTTTAACTCTGTACCCCATTTTTTAATAGGGTTGTTTGGTTTTCTGGAGTCTAACTTCTTGAGTTCTTTATATATATTGAATATTAGCCCTCTATCTGATGTAGGATTGGTGAAGATCTTTTCCCAATTTGTTGGTTGCCGATCTGTCCTCTTGATGGTGTCTTTTGCCTTACAGAAACTCTGTAACCTTATGAGGTCCCATTTGTCAATTCTTGCTCTTAGAGCATAAGCTATTGGTGTTCTGTTCAGAAACTTTCTCCCTGTACCGATGTCCTCAAGGGTCTTCCCCAGTTTCTTTTCTATTAGCTTCAGAGTGTCTGGCTTTATGTGGAGGTCCTTGATCCATTTGGATTTGAGCTTAGTACAAGGAGACAAGGATGGATCAATTCGCATTCTTCTGCATGCTGACCTCCAGTTGAACAGCACCATTTGTTGAAAAGCCTACCTTTTTTTCCATTTGATGTTTTCAGCCCCTTTGTCGAGGATCAAGTGGCCATAGGTGTGTGGGTTCATTTCTGGATCTTCAATCCTGTTCCATTGATCTGCCTGCCTGTCACTGTACCAATACCATGTAGTTTTTAACACTATTGCTCTGTAGTATTGCTTGAGGTCAGGGATACTGATTCCCCCAGAATTTCTTTTGTTGCTGAGAATAGTTTCAGTTATCCTGGGTTTTTTTGTTATTCCAGATGAATTTGAGAATTGCTCTTTCTAACTCTGTGAAGAATTGAGTTGGGATTTTGATGGGTATTGCCTTGAATCTGTATATTGCTTTTGGCAAAATGGCTATTTTAACTATATTGATCCTGCTGATCCATGAGCATGGGAGATTCTTCCATTTTCTGAGGTCTTCTTCCATTTCCTTCTTCAGAGTCTTTAAGTTCTTGTCATATAGATCTTTCACATGTTTGGTAAGAGTCACCCCAAGGTATTTTATACTGTTTGTGGCTATTGTGAAGGGGGTCATTTCCCTAATTTCTTTCTCAGCCTGCTTATCCTTTGAGTATAGGAAGGCCACTGATTTGCTTGAGTTGATTTTATAACCTGCCACTTTGCTGAAGTTGTTTATCAGCTGTAGTTCTCTAGTGGAGGTTTTTTGGGTCACTTAGGTAGACTATCATGTCATCTGCAAATAATGATAGTTTGACTTCTTCCTTTCCAATTTGTATCCCTTTGACCTCCTTATGTTGTCAAATTGCCGGAGCTAGTACCTCAAGTACAATATTGAAAAGATAAGGTCAAAGTGGGCAGCCCTGTCTAGTCCCTGATTTTAGTGGGATTGCTTCAAGCTTCTCTCCATTTAGTTTGATGCTGGCTACCGGTTTGCTGTATATTGCTTTAATGATGTTTAGGTTTGGGCCTTGAATTCCTGTTCTTTCCAAGACTTTAAGCATGAAAGGATGCTGAATTTTGTCAAATGCTTTTTCAGCATCCAATGAAATGACCATGTGGCTTTTTTCTTTGAGTTTGTTTATGTAGTGGATTGCATTGATGGATTTCCGTATATTGAACCAACCCTGCATCCCTGGGATAAAGCCTACTTGATCATGGTGGATGATCGTTTTGATGTGTTCTTGGATTCGGCTGGCAAAGGACACCATCAAAAGGACAAATCGGCAACCAACAAATTGGGAAAAGTTCTTCACCAACCCTACATCAGATTGAGGACTAATATCCCATATATACAAAGAACTCAAGTTGTTAGACCCCAGAAAACCAAATAACCCTATAAAAATGGGGTATAGATTTAAACAAAGAATTCTCACCTGAAGAACTTCAGATGGTGGAGAAACATCTTAAAAAATGTTCAACTTTAGTAGTCATCAGAGAAATGCAAATCAAAACAACCCTGAGATTTCACCTTACACCAGTCAGAATGGCTAAGATTAAAAACTCAGGGGACAGCAGGTGTTGGCGAGGATGTGGAGAAAGAGGAACACTCCTCCACTGCTGGTGGGGTTGCAAATTGGTAGAACCACTCTGGAAATCAGTCTGGAGGTTCCTCCGATAACTGGGCACCTCATTTCTGAAAGATCCTGCTATACTACTCCTGGGCATGTACCCAGAGGATTCCCCAGCATGTAATAAGGATACAAGTTCCACTATGTTCATAGTAGCCCTATTTATAATTGCCAGATGCTGGAAAGAACCCAGGTATCCCTCAACAGAAGAATGGATGCAAAAAATGTGGTATATAAACACAACCTATTCAGCCATTAGAAACAATGAATTCATGAAATTCTTAGGCAAATGGATGGAGCTGGAGAACATCATACTAAGTGAGGTAACCCAGTCTCAAAAGATCAATCATGGTATGCACTCACTAATAAGTGGATATTAGCCTGGAAATCTGGAATATCCAAAACCTAATCCACACATCAAATGAGGTACAAGAAGAACGGAGGAGTGGCCCCTGGTTCTGGAAAGACTCAGTGTAGCAATATAAGGCAAAACCAGAACAGGGAAGTGGGAAGGGGTGGGTGGTAGAACAGGAAGGGGGCTTATGTGACTTTCGGGGAGTGGGGGGCCAGAAGGGGGGAAATATTTGAAATGTAGATAAAAAATATAGCGAATAAAAAAAAGGAGCTATTGCTGAACAGGCTCACTTCCCCCATTTCCTAGTAACCTAATAACTTCTCTCTTCCACTACCTCTGCTGTGTGATGGGCCAGAGGAGAGGTTAAATTCTTATTAAAACTAGGCTGGAAAAAACTATATGCCTACAAAGTAGATCTGGGAAAAATAAGCAAGGAATGTGAAAAAATAAATCAATGGGAAGGAATATATAGGAAATGTGGGATACCATCAAATGACCAAATTTTCAGATTATAGTCATAGAAGATATAGAATAACCCCACGTCAGTGTCATAGAACAGACTTTGAAAGATACACCTATACAGATACAGTAAGTACAGAGAACACCAAGTAGAGAAGAGAAGTAAGGAAAATCCCCTCTGCATATGATAATATCCTCATAGATAGTATACTCTGCATAACCTTCAAATTACAATCAGATTGACAACTGGAATTGGGAGAAAGTATATAAGCCTGAACACTGCAGTCTACTACCTTCAGGAAAATATACAAGATATTCACAGTTCCAAGTTCAGCTTTTCTGGATAAAATAAAGGCATAAAGGCTTGGGAGATGGTTCAATGGGAGCAGCACTTGCTTTACAAACATCAGGACATGGGTTCATAAATCTCCAGAACTGACATAAAGTCAGACATGATTACATTTGTAATTCCAGTGCTCATACAGTGAGATGAGAGGTGGAGACAGAAGAATACTGTAAATTCAAGGCTCAGGATAGCCTGGTGTACACAGCTGCAAGCAAGAGAAGACATGGTGCTCAACAAGGTTTGAGGAGAGGACTAACTCAGGATTGACCTTGGACTTTGTGGTGTCATGTTTGCACCTACACACACACACACACACACACACCCCAAATCCTGGTACTTCTCTTTTAGAAGAGGACTAGAGCTAGAAGTATGGTATCTGATGGAGTAAGAGAATTCAGAGAAGTCAACAGCACAAAAATAAGTAATCCACTTAAAAAAATAAGTAGATGATCCCAATAGACATTGCTCTAAAGAAGACACACATACATCCTGCTAATGCATGGAAATATGCCCCAGCATTTCATCTTTATATTTGTAGGCTATTAAGAGTTTCAAAGAAGCCTGGCGATGGTGGTGCACACCTGTAATCCCAGCACTCTGGGAGGCAGAGGCAGGCAAATTTCTGAGTTTGAGGTCAGCCTGGTCTAAGAGTGAGCTCCAGGACAGCCAGGGCTACACAGAGAAACCCTGTTTCGAAAAAACCAAATCCAAAAACAAGAGTTTCGAAGAGACGCTTTTGTGATGAAAGTAACCAACAGCTATTTAATTAATGTTAAAGCCCACTTAGTAACATGAAAACCATGCTTCATACTGTAAACTGAGCAACCTACTTATAGCTGGTGAATCCATGGATCATAGAGGAGAAACCAAAACTGCTATTTTCCTAAACTATTGTAATTTTTAACTGCATACTAAGTGCTTATTCTTATGCCCACAATTATGTGTAGCTCCTATGGTTCATCAAAGTAGCTTCCATTTACAGTAGATGATGGCAATTACAAAAGGCCACAACTGGTCCAAGTGCAGAGAAAAAATCACCATGTGGTTGTCCATCTCCAATTGGTACATCTGCAATGCAACATCTATATTTAAAGCTCAGAGAATACTACCAAAGCAGAAGTATAAAGATTATAAGAGCCAGACCAGGACATCTGCTATAAGATTGTATGTTCTATATGTGACAGGGACCCATAATATAAACCAGTTTATATCAACAGTATGGGTATCTAAACATGATGTGAATACTCGTAACACCAATTTACATGCTAATGTAGGGAAACTCTCATGAGGCCCAAATCCTCAATGAAGAGCTACATGATATTCACAACTGCTGAGAGATTGGTCTTCCTCAGAGCTGAGTCCACTAATTGGTTACTTAATCAAGCAGTCAGCCCTAAAACATACACATATGTACAAGACTAAATCAACTCATCCAATTGTCTTTATATATTTATTTGTTTATCTATGAAGCAATAATAAATAAAGAAGGGCTCAAGAATTTGAGACAGAGTAAGGGGTCTTGGGAGAAATTGGACAGGGGAAAGAGAGGGTGAAAATAAGTACAGTATTCATGTGTGAAATTGCCAAGGCATTTAAAAAATAAAAAGTTTCATTTATCTTGTCCTTCCAAAAGTAATACTGAAATGATAAGGACTATATTGAATTTATATGTCAATTTTCTTTCCAGTCAAGAACAATATATGCCATGTGATGCAAATAAGTGCTAATTCCCAATCTTTTGTAAAGTCTCTGTATACATTTTCATAATTTTTTAGTTTGGCTTATTGCTAGGTGACATGATGATTGCTGTTATGTATGGAATCTTTCCTTTGTTTTATAAGGAAAGATGTCATAAGTGATATATACCTTTATTTTATTATTAATTTTCCAATCATCTTTTATTAAGCAGAAGTCTATAAAGCAACCAAAGCCAAATGTTGAATTATTAAAATGGTCTGTACAAACTAGAGCCTCTAGGTAATTTCTTGATATTGACAAGTCATTTTTAACTCAGTGAAGGAAATATTGCCTCACTGAATCATGAAGATATCTTAGCCATTATCTGTGCTCTTCAGTATGTTGAGGGTGATTTGGTTAGAAATTAAGCATGATAAAACACAGAATAGAAAAGAATTTCTATATAATGTTTTAAATTTACTTTCATAATTAAGATAGAATTTGTCTACTCCAAAGCTCACATTGAGGCCTAAATCTCAATATGACATTATTTTAAAGGAGTAGGACTCTTTATAACAGTGTTCTTTCATAAGAATAGATAGTTATAAAGCAAAATTAACTGCTTTACTTTCTTTTTTCTATATAATGTTTATATGTATGTGGACTTATCCTTCCTATAACACTAACATGATCTGAGCAATATCTGGTCCTCATAAGAAGCTGAGCACATGATGCTACTATGCTCTGGAATTCCCAGAATCATAAACCAAAATAAACGTCACTGCTTTATAGAGTAGGTAGCTTCAGACATTTGTTACAAAGGTCTATTGAAAGATCTGTCCAACTTCATTCCTAAAACAGCCAGCCATCCTACTTCTAACTGAAGGCATCCTGGAGTGGAGAAAGCTCTATCTTTTGAAGGGCTCCTTAATGGGCAGCTCTAGTTTAACAAATCTGGAGAGAGAGAAAAAGAATGTATCTTTACCTCCTCATGCCTGTGAGATTTTTATTACCTACAGAACACTGGAATACATTAAAATTTGCATAAAAATAAACATATTTAGAAGAATATATATATACAATGTCTATAGTCTAGGCTCATTTATATATAGTTTTATTATTTTTTTAAAAAGGGATGTAATCACTAATGACACTTATAATGAATTCCTATCAAAATTTTGGGGGGAAAAGTGTAAATTAAACATATACAAGCTTTTCCAGGTTCAGAGTTCTGAGGCTAATAGAGTGAAAAGAATACATACTCCTTTTACAATAGGAGTACACACACTTTTACAACCTCATTTTTGACCTCGTGACTCACAGGAACAGATCTCTAGATTCCTCATCCACGCTTTTGCTTACAGAATAACATTTTCAGACGTAGGAAATTTTTTGCCACTTCCAAGAAATCACAGACTTCATACATTTGGTATAGAATTTTTCCCTACTGTACCTTCATAGACACTGAAATGGCATTTTTAAATACTCAGTGGCTAAAAATCATTTCCATACAAATTCAAATCTTAAGGCTCCAAAAATCTCTAATTTTACAGTGAATATTCATAAACATTTGCACCATGTAGGAAGGAATGAGATTTTAAAACTCATTTTCATTCTCCGGTGGGAAGTACCTCCAGAAATTTAGGAACTTACCCACCAAAGTGGATACAATTTATGAATAACAGTTCTAAGTTGCTTAGATGCTTGTCATATCTGAGTTAAAAAATGTAAATGAGTAAGGTGCCAGCTCCATAAATCTGGCACATGGATATTTTACATTTGCATTGAGAAAAGCATCTTTAGCTATTTTAAAAATAAGTAAGGCTACATATTTGCTGTAGGAGAAAAAAAAAAAAAACCACCACTGCCACCACCACAAAAGCACCCTCTAGTTTACTACTTGTGATTATTTGAATGAAAATGACCTCCATAGGCTAATATATTGGACTACTGAGTCACCAGAGAGTGTAGGTGTTTCAGAAGGATTAGGAGGTTTGGCCTTGTTGGACTAAGAGTGTCACTGGGAGTGGACTTTGAGATTTCAGAAGCTCTTTCAGGCCCAGGTTCTCTCTCAGTCTGCTACCTGTGGATAAGGATTTAAAGCTATCATCTCCTACTTGGAAGTAGCCAGAGACCAAGGGGAGAAGCAGCTCAAAAAATTACTCACCAGAACCTGATGGGAGGCTGATCTTTGCTCTTAGGAGCTATTTCTTCTGTGCGTAGAAGTCTATTGATGGATTTATTTGTTTCCTGAACTGTGCTTTGGGTCTTGAACCACCTTGACCTACAGCTCACTGAATACAAAGATAGTCTCCAATACTCTGAAACTTGCCTTCCTGTCTGCTCTCTACCATGATGATTATGGACTATCTCTCTGAAACTATAAGCAGGCTCCTAACCAAATGTTTTTCTCTTATATGTTTCCTTAGTCATAGTATTTCCTCACAGTAATAGAAACGTGACTGAGGCAATATTTGTTTCAAGTTCTAATTGGTAATTGGTTATTAAAAGTGAATAGTTGTCACTTCTAATATTCAGAAACCTCTGAGAGAACAATTTTCTTTGGAAAGGTATGGTTATTTACACAAAAATCTAGTAACTCACTAAAATATGACTGCTGGATTTCTTAGTTTGAGTTTTATTACTGGGAAGAAACACCATGACCATACAACTCTTATGAAGGCAAACATGTATTTGGGACTGGCTTATTGGTTCAGAGGTATAGTCCATTATCACCATGACAGGTACTATGGCTGTGTAGAGCCAGACATGGTGCTGGAGGAGCTGAGAGTTCTACATCTACATTGTCAGTCAGGAGAAATAGAGAGTGACACTGAGTTTCTGAAACCTCAAAGCTACTTTTTCTTCAATCATATTTCCAGTAACGTATTTCCTCAAACAAGGACACACCTATTCCAACAACACCTCCTAATAGTGCCACTCTCTATAAGCCTATGGGGGCCATTTTCATTCAAACTACTACACTAGCCTTTTAGCATTTGCTGCATACTTGTGAAACATGTCTTAAGATATGGCCAATCTTTTGTGACTTCTGAAGAAAATGTTAATTATTAATTAATTAATATTATTTAGATAATAATTAATTATCTAAAATGTGTTATTCAAAATATTGAGATCAATGTACTATCTTCCACAAAAGGAAAAATATAAATCTAAACTCAATATTTAGAAAAAATATATTCAAAATGGTGTGTTGTTAATGAATGTGTGACAATGAAGAGAGGAAATACCCAATTTCTCATCTTTTCATACTTTCAAATAGGTTTTTATCATTTGTCTATCATGAATCAAATGGATCAAAATATGAAAATAACTCACTTTTTCTACTGCAAAAAATAGGACAATCTTTTCTTTACCACCAGAAAATTAAGATACTCATTCACTATTCTTTTACATGCTTCTGTATGTAACTACAAACCTGACTAGATGAATGATTACAAGCCTCATGGATGTTCTTATTGATATGTTTGCCATTTTTACAGGAAAGGAGCTGTTGGAGCAACATATTTCAGCTATTTATTTCTGGGCACTAAGTGCAGATCGTAAGCAAACTGTCAATAGGTGTGCCCATTGTTTCCATAAATATTCAGATAGAAGCATGGCAGGTAGGTTCTACTGCAAATGGCGAACATTGCTATCACACTAGCAATGATGAGTCCCATTTAGAAGTGAGTACAACCACTTTCTGCTCCCTTTTCAGGCTTTTTTGAGCTTTTTGAGGATACTAAAGAATATAAGAAAAATGGAAGCATCTTGCTCAAGTGGGAAAAGGAACTACAGAGATGAATAACCTTTATTACATGCACAATGCATTCATTGTATGATGCTCTCTTAAGAGACTGAGGCAAGAGGATCATGTATAATTAATACACACAACAGGACTGCTACATTCAACTTCCAGCAGCTGTAGTTGCCTCCATATGACCTGAACAATATCAAGCCAATTAATACTCCAGCATGGAGGAGAGCTTAAGTCCACTCCTAACTGAGAAGCTATGGACACTAGATGACTTCTCAGAGAGAAAGAGACAGTTTTGTTTAAGGGTGTGGCTCCTGGTAGGTCAACCATGTGATGGTGGATACACCCAATGGTATATATGGACAGCACAAACTGGACTGTATGGGTTATTAAAAAGGATATGAAGTTGAGGGAGGAAAGAAGTAGAGGTTGGTCTGGGAGGAGTTCTTACTCCTCCCAGACCACATTGTGAATACTATCAAAATCATTGTATGATATTCTTAAGTAAATAGAAAAGGATTTTTAAACTATAAAAAGAAGATGTTACATTTATCTAATAATCTCTGAATATTGTGAATAAATAGCAAGTACCACTACATGTAGGGAACTATACAGGTGTTAGTCACTTATAGCTTACTAATTATAAACATATAATAGTATTGCAAGAAACTATATTTGTTATTTTTATTCTGCATAATTGTTTATTCACAAAAGAGAATGATAGGTATTTTGAAAAATTAATGCAAAAAAAGAAAAAAAGAAAAATTAATGTATTGCTTAAGTAGAATTTGACAAGCTTATGAACATTCTTTGTACAGAAATGTATGTGCCTATATCTCAACTAGAGAAGTATGATAACTGACTACATTTAGTTCTGGAAAGATGTTAAGAATTTGTTTTGATGACAGCTACCAGATGCTCTTGTATTGTCCTAACTCCAGCCCCCTAAATACATCCTTAGATTCACTTCTGACATGACTATGTAAGTAAGGAGGTGAGTTTCTCTAGTCCTGGATGAAATGCAATTTTCCATGAGGCAGAATTCAGTGACCAAAGATCTATGAAATTTTCCTTTGGTTAATGCTCCTGAATTTCTTATATTTTCCAATATGGGAAAGGAGCTGCTTTGTTGGCCTTTTCTCTTATAACTTACTTAGGATCTGAAAACTGTTTGGACCTTGAGTCTCATATTGAAATTGTACTGTTTTAAGTTAGAGGGATCATAATTTTAAGACAGAATCTTCTATCTCCTTGAAGGTTAAACGATTTTTCTGCCTGATTTAACAAAACCTACCACAACTCATTGGTATATCTGTCCTCTACATACTGTGCCAATCATTCTCACTAGTCTTTCATTGAGACTCTCAACACTTTATATGTACCTCCACCAATCATGTACAAAAAAGAGACAGATATTCCAACTGGATGTCTACTTGCCAGCATTTTCTGAGCCTGCACTATTATTTCTAACCTCAGCCAAGAGTAGCCATTTTGGTGAGTACTCTACATTGCTGCTAAAATCTCAGTGTGTATGAACATAGGGACTTTTCCTCTGGAAAAAAAGAGAAATGGTTCTGATTGCTCCATACTTCAATTCTTGAGTGGATTTTGGTTTTAAGTTATGAACAAAAATGAATCTTACCAAATGAAATTGTGGATGAATGAACCCATATCCCTATTTTCTGGAGGCATCAGTGAGTCAGATCTAAGCATAATCCACATGGTTTCTCAGAGGAATCCCCTGAATGATCGAAGGCCAAGTTGTTCACAAATACGTCAATAATGTACTTTTATTTTGTATGCTCTCAGAGACCAACTGTCAAACTGATTACCTACATTGAAGTCCTCATCTCAGGATATATTTGAAAGAATCCAAACACAATACTACTCAAACTGTGCAAAGTCCCAACTACCATTATGTTTTTCTCTTAAGACACTACATGCAAAAATATGTTTCTAAAATGAAAGTGTGTGTGTGTGTGTGTGTGTGTGTGTGTGTGTGTGTGTGTGTGTGTATGGCTGTGTGTGGAGGGGAGAATATGCACATACACTCACATACTTGTATGCATACTGCAAATAACTCTTTTCTGGTGAATGGTAATATTTACATTTCTTACACAGTTCTCTAGAATTGTTCGTTATAAATGGTAAAATGGACTCATTTTTTCACCTTTTGTAGAAAATAAATTTACTCTAAGAGTTCTAGAAAATGGCATAATTGATTAGTGTGTGAAGAACAGGTTTTAGTCTATATAAAAAAGTGCTGGGATCATAGTATTTCAGTGTGATTTCTCTAAAATGTGCCTCCCTCTATTTTATTGACATCTTGCTAGTATTTGAATTTCTAATAGCAAATAAAATGTTTTTAACACAAAACAGAGCATGTAATAGATCCTATGAATTATTTATAAAATATACAACATGCATTCAGGAATAGATTATACTATTCACAGTTCCAGTAAATGCATCAACCAAAAGAGAATAGACAAAGGAAGGCAAGGTTCAGAGTATTGGAGAATATCTTTTTATATTTGGTGAGCTGAAGGTCAAGGTGGTACAAGACCCAAACCACAGTCCAGGACACACAAATAAATCCATCAATAAGTACAGTGACACCACAGGAGTACATAAACCTGCACAAATATACACACTAATGCACAAATAAGGATTTCCATTAGTAAATAATTTTTGAAGAATAAATCTGATTGTCCTAACAAAACAAGTATCAGAGCTAAACCTATATTCCTCCTTACATCATTCCACACTTATGCTATTTCTACCTTACCAAATTTCTGTTGACCTTGAAAGATGTTCTTCAGTAACTCAGAAGGGAAGGAGAAATGGCTCCTAAAAGCAAAGAACAGCCTACCATCAGGTTCTGGTGAGTAATTTTTAAAGCTGTTTCTCCCCTTGGTCTCTCTTGGGATGCTGGCCTTTCCAGCTTCTCTCACACACAGGATATTTGTGTTTCTGATTATTTTCCCCAGGCCTAGCAGCTTCTACTTTCCTGTGGTTCAATTTAATTTTATTTCCTGCCCTGACTTTAACCTTTCCAAGTCCAAAAATGAATGATTTCTCCATGTTTGCTGGTCAAAGCAGTGCCTTCCAATTTAGTATCTTCTGTGAATTTAATTATCTTTGTGTTTACATGGCAAGATATCATTCAACTCAATCGGCTGCTGTTCTGTCATCTTTTGTTAACTTCCCTCACTCTACCCTTTGTATTCATTTTAGACTCTATAATAGGATTTAATTAAATTTTCAAGGACAATTTTCTGATGCAGTATCCATAAGTATGATTAGCAGGGTGCTGAACTGTGATGGTATTTGTTAAATTTAAAAGCTCGCATGAATTCTGCTTTACTTTGACAGTTTGCACATCGCTGATTGATAATAACAATATTGCTTTAAGAAAAGCTTGGCATTCTGGAAATATTAATGGGAATGCTGTTTCAGGAAAGTAAGAATATGCTCTGGAAATTAAACTGCAATATCAAATTGTTCTCATAATATCAAAATGAACATGATATAACAGCCATTCCTATCTTATATTGAGATGGAATTAAACAGAAATAAAAACAACAATAATAATAATAACAACAATTAAACCTAGGGCAAATTCAGGGAGCATGTGCATATCAAGATAACTTACCAATTCCCAAGTATTAGTGTAATTCAGAAAATATTTTCATTGAAATACAATAGGCAATGCATATAGCAAAACACATGTTACAAACAGAATGTTAAATGAACAACATATGTTAAGCCCAAACTAAACCAACCTCTGTTTTTTATACTAATATTAAGAAGCAATCCTGACCAGCACATCAGCAGCTCCCTTATGACCACTTTCTGTCACTAAACTGACCAGAGGAAACCACTCTGAGTTTTCTAATAATGCAAATGATTTTGAGAATTTTATGTAATTGTAATAACATTATATACTTTGTATTTCCAAGTTGCATTCTTTTTGTGTGAACAATCCATTCTCATCACTACATAAAATTCAATGGGCTAATATACTATAGTTTATTTATTAATTTCTTATTAGTGAGCCCATTAAGGGTTTCCCTTTTCTGGTTATTCTTGTTGCTTTGTTTTGATTTTGGTTTAGGTTTAAGAGATGGGTTGTGTTTTGTAAGTCAGATGGATCTAGAATTTATAATCCTCCTGCTTCTATTTCCCAAGTGATGAGATTGTAGGTGTGTGTCACCATGCCAAATTATTTGACTATGCTTGAATTATGGTTTTGTTTTGAGATTATAATTTCATGATATCATTCTGCCTTCTTTTTCCTCTGTCCAACCCCCATGTATCCCCTTGCTGTATTTCAAATTCATGTCAACTTTTTTCACTGATGTTTCTTTTTAGTCCATATATTTTTTATTTTCTATATTCTTTGTTTACATTCCAAATGCTTTCCCCTTTCCCAGTCCCCCCCCCCATATGTCCCATAAGTCCTCTTCTCTCCATCCATTCTCTAATCATTCCCCCTCCCTTTTCTCTGTCCTGGTACTCCCCTACAATACTGGATCAAGGCTTTCCAGGATCAGGGCCCTCTTCTTCCTTTTTCATGGGAATCATTAGATATATTAATTGTGTCTTCAGTGTTCTGAGCTTCTGGGCTAATTAATATCCACTTATCAATGATTGCATTCCATGTGTATTATTTTGTGATAGGGTTACCTCGCTTAGGATGGTATTTTCCAGTTCCAACCATTTGCCTAAAAAATTCATGAATTCATTGTTTTTAGTTGCTGAGTAGCATTCCATTGTGTAAATATACCATATTTTCTGTATCCATTCCTCCACTGAGGGACATCTGGGTTCTTTCTAGCTTCTGGCTATTATAAATAAGGCTACTATGAACATAGTGGAGCATGTGTCCTTATTGCATGCTGGGGAATTCTATGGGTATATTCCCAGGGGAGGTATAGCAGGGTCCTCCGGAAGTGTCATGTCCAGTTTTCTGAGGAACCACCAGACTGATTTCTGGAATGGTTGTACCATCTTACAATCCCACCAGCAGTGGAGGAGTGTTCCTATTTCTCCACATCCTTGCCAACACCTGCTGTATCCTGAGGTTTTAAACCTAGCCATTCTGACTGGTGTGAGGTAAAATCTCAGGATTGTTTTGATTTGCATTTCCCTAATGACTAATGATGTTGAGCATTTCTTAAGGTGCTTCTCAGCCATCCAAATTTGTTCAGTTGAAAATTCTTTGTTTAGGTCTGTACCCCATTTTATAATAGGGTTAATTGTTTCCCTGGGGTCTAACTCCTTTAGTTCTTTATATATATTGGATATTAGCCCTCTATCTGATGTAGGGTTGGTGAAGATCTTTCCCCAATTTGTTGGTTGCCGTTTTGTCCTTTTGACAGTGTATTTTGCCTTACAGAAACTTTGTAATTTTATGAGACCCCATTTGTCAATTCTTGATCTTAGAGCATAAGCTATTGGTGTTCTGTTCAGGAAATTTCCCCCTGTGCCCATGTCCTCAGGGTTTTCCCCAGTTACTTTTATATTAGTTTCAGTGTGTCAGGTTTTATGTGGAGGTCCTTGATCCACTTGGAGTTGAGCTTAGTACAAGGAGATAAGAATGGATCAATTCGCATTCTTCTGCATGCTGACCTCCAGATGAACCAGCACCATTTGTTGAAAAGGCTATCGTATTTTCCACTGGATATTTTCAGCTCCTTTGTCAAAGATAAAGTTACCATAGGTGTGTGGATTCATTTCTCGGTCTTCAATCCCATTCCATTGCTCCACTTGCCTGTCACTGTGCCAATACCATGCAGTTTTTAACACTATTGCTCTGTAGTATTGCTTGAAGGTCTGGGATACTGATTCCCCAGAAGTTCTTTTACTGTTGAGAATAGTTTTAGCTATCCTGGTTTTTTGTTATTCCAGATGAACTTGAGAATTTCTTTTTCTCAGTTCTGTGAAGAACTGAGTTGGGATTTTGATGGGGATTGCATTGAATCTGTATATTGCTTTTGGCAAGATGGCCATTTTAACTATATTAATCCTGCTAATCCACAAGCATGGAAGGTTTTTCCATTTTCTGAGATCTTTTTTGATTTCCTTCTTCAGAGATCTGAAGTTCTTGTCATATAGGTCTTTCACTTGTTTGGTTAGAGTCACCCCAAGATACTTTATGCTGTTTGTAGCTATTGTGAAGGGAGTCATTTCTCTAATTTCTTTCTCAGTCTGCTTATCCTTTGAATATATAAATGCTACTGATTTGCTTGAGATGATTTTGTAGCCAGCCACTTTGCTGAAGTTGTTTATCAGCTGTAGGAGTTCTCTAGTAGAGTTTTTAGGGTGACTTAAGTATACTATCATATCATCTGCAAATAGTGATAGTCTGACTTCTTCCTTTCCAATTTGTATCCCTTTGACTTCCTTATGCTGTCTAATTGTTCTAGCTAGGACTTCAAGAACTATATTGAAAAGATATGGAGAGAGGTGGCAGCCTTGTCTAGTCCCTGATTTCAGTGGGATTGTTTCAAGTTTCTCTCCATTTAGTTTGATATTGACTACTGGTTTGCTGTATATTGCTTTAACTAAGTTTAGTTATGGGCCTTGAATTACTGTTCTTTCCAAGACTTTTAGCATGAAAGGATGCTGAATTTTTCTAATGCATTTTCAACATCTAATGAAATGATCATATGGTTCTTTTTCTTTGAGTTTGTTTATGTAGAGGATTGCATTGATGGATTTCCTTATATTGAACCATCCCTGCATACCTGGGTTGAAGCCCACTTGATTGTGGTGGATGATCGTTTTGATGTGTTCTTGGATTCAGTTGGCAAGAATTTTATTTAGTATTTTTGCATCCATACTGATAAAGAAAATTGGCCTGAAGTTCTCTTTCTTTGTTGGATCTTTGTGTGGTTTTGTATCACCATAATTGTGGCTTTGTAGAACTAGTTGGGTAGTGTTTCTTCTGTTTCTATTTTGTGGAACAGTGTGAAGAGTATTGGTGTTAGGTCTTCTTTGAAGGTCTGATAGAATTCTACACTGAAGCCATCTGGTCCTGTGCTTTTTTTGGTTGGGAGACTTTCTATGACTCCTTTTATTTCTTTAGGGGTTATGGGACTGTTTAGATGATCTATTTGGCCCTGATTTAATTTTGGTATTTGGTATCTGTCTAGGAAATTGTCCATTTCTTCCAGATTCTCCAGTTGTGTTGAGTACAGGCCTTTGTAATAGGATCTGATGATTTTTTGGATTTCCTCAGTTTCTGTTGTTATATCTCCCTTTTCATTTCTAATTTTGTTAATTTGGATCCTCTCTCTGTGCCCTTTGGTAAGTCTGGCTAAGGGTTTATCTATCTTGTGGATCTTCTCAAAGTACCAGCTCCTGGTTTTGTTGATTCTTTGTATGGTTCTCTTAGTTTCTACTTAATTGATTTCAGCCCTGAGTTTGATGATTTCCTGTCTTCTTCTCCTCCTGGGTAAATTAGCTTCCTTTTGTTCCAGGGTTTTCAGGTGTGTGGTTAAGCTGCTCGTGTATGCTCTCTCCATTTTGTTTTTGGAGACACTCAGGGCTATGAGTTTTCCTCTTAGCACTGCTTTCATTGTGTCCCATAGATTTGGGTATGTTGTGTCTTCATTTTCATTAAATTCTAAAAAGTCTTTGATTTCTTTATTTATTTGTCCCTTGACCAAGGTATCATTGAGTAGTGTATTGTTCAGTTTCCATGTGTATGTGGGCTTTCTATTGCTTTTGTTGCTATTGAAGACCACTTTTACTCCATAGTGATCTGATAGGAGGCATGGGATTAGTTGTATCTTCTGATATTTGTTGAGGTCTATCTTGTGACAAATTATATGATCAATTTTGGAGAAGGTACCATGAGGTGCTGAGAAAAAGGTATATTCTTTTGCTTTGGAGTGAAATGTTATATATATGTTAAATCTAATTTGTCCAAGGCTTCGTTTAGTTTTACCATGTCCCTGTTTAGTTTCTGCTTTCCTGATCAGTCCATTGAGGAAAGTGCATTGTTGAAGTCACCCACAATTATTGTGTTAGATGTACTGTGTGATTTGAGCTTTAATAACATTTGTTTTATGAATGAGGGTGCCTTTGCATTTGGAGCATAGATATTCAGGATTGAAAGTTCTTCCTGGTGTGTTTTTCCTTTGACCAGCAAGAAGTGTCTCTTTTGATGACTTTAGGTTGAAATTCAATTTTCTCTGATATTAGAATGGCTACTCCAGATCATTTCCTGAGACCATTTGCTTGTAAAATTATCTTCTAGCCTTTTACTCTAAAGTAGTTTTTGTCTTTGACACTGAAATGTGTTTCCTGTATGCAGCAAAGTGTAGGGTCCTGTTTAAGTATCCAGTCTGTTAGTCTATGTCTTTTTATTGGGGAATTGAGTCCACTGATGTTAAGAGAAATTAAGGAATAGTGATTATTAACTCCTGTCATTTTTGATGTTATTTTTTATATTTGATTGGTTATCTTCTTTTGGGTTTGATGAAAGAAGGTAACTATCTTGCTTTTTCAAGGGTGTAGTTTCCCTCCTTGTATTGGTGTTTTCCCCCGATTATCCTTTGTAGGGCTGGGTTTGTGGTAAGATATTGGTAAACTTGGTTTTGTCATGGAATATCTTGGTTTCTCCATCTATGGTGATTGAGAGTTTTTTCTGGGTATAGTAATCTTGGCTGGCATCTGTGTTCTCTTAGAGATTGCATGAGATCTGGCCAGGATCTTCTAGGTTTCATAGTTTCTGATGAAAAGTCTGGTGTGATTCTGATAGGTCTTCCTTTATATGTTACTTGGCCTTTTTCTCTTACTGGCTTTAATATTCTTTCTTTGTTTAGTACATTTGGGGTTTTGATTATTATGTGACAGGAGGTATTTCTGTTCTGGTCCAGTCTGTTTGGAGTTCTGTAGGCTTCTTGTATATTCATGGGTATCTCTCTCATTAGATTAGGGAAATTTTCTTCCATAATTTTATTGAAGATATTTGCTGGCCCTTTAAGTTGTAAATCTTCACTCTCATCAATGCCTATAATCCTTAGGTTTGGCTTTCTCATTGTGTCCTGGATTTCCTTGATGTTTTGGGTTACAAGCTTTTTGCATTTTGCATTTTCTTTAACTGTTGAGTCCATGGTTTCTATATCTTCAGCATCTGAGATTCTTTCTTCTATCTCTTGTATTCTGTTGTTGATATTTGCATCTATGTCCCCTGATTTCTTCCCAAGGTTTTCTGTCTCCAAAGTTGTCTCCCTTTGAGTTTTCTTAGTTGTTTCTACTTCTGATTTTAGATCCTGGATGGTTTTGCTTAGCTCCTTCACTTTCTTGTTTGTGTTTTCCTCTAATTCTTTAAGAGCTTTTTGAGTTTCCTTTTTCATGACCTTAGCCTGTTGACCAAAATTCTCCTGTATTTCTTTAAGTGATTTTTGCATTTCCTCCTTATTGGCTTCTATCTTTTGATCCATATTCTCCTGAATTTCTTTTAATGATTTTTGTGTTTCCCTTGTAAGGGCATCTAACTTTTTATCCATTTTTTTCCTGAATTTCTTTAGAGATCTATTTATGTCCTTCATGTGTTCTTGTAACAACATCATGACTAGTGATTTTAAATCCATATCTTGTTTTTCTGGTGTTTTGGGGTATCCAGGACTTGCTGTTAACAGAGAATTGGGTTCAGATGCTGCCATATTGCCTTGATTTCTGTTAGTAACGTTCCTACGTTTGCCTTTTGCTATCTAGTTCTCACTGGTGTTAGTTGGTCTTGTTGTCAATGCAGGACTCACCAGTGCAAGCTGCCTCCTTGCAGCCGGCCTCCAGGTGCATAGCTGACCTTCTGCACTGCCTGGAGATGCGGCGTGTGGCCCAGGCCTCACTGATGCCAGGTTATATTTCTACCAATGACTTATTTATTTGTTTTTAAGTGCTCTTATCATGCTTCTTTCTTTTTATTTTTTTATTTTGCCATATAACTTTTTTTACTAGATATTTTATTTACATTTCAAATGATTTACCCTTTCCTGCTTACCCCCTCCCTGAAAGTCTCATAAGCCCTCTCCCCTCCCCCTGTTCCCCAATCACCCCTGCTCCTGCTTCCCTGTCCTGGTATTCCCCTACCCTGTTACATCGAGCCTTACTAGGACCAGAGACATCTTCTTCCTTCTTCTTGGGCATCATTTGATATGTGAATTGTATCTGGGGTATTCTAAGCTTCTGGGCTAATATCCATTATCACTGAGTGCATACCATATGGGTTCTTCATCAGTTAATTGTTTTTAATAGCTGAGGAGCAAGTAGTATTCCATAGTGTAAATATACCACATTTTCTGTATCCATTCTTCTGTTGAGGGATACCTGGGTTCTTTCCAGCTTCTGGCTATTACAAAAAGGGCTGCTATGAACATAGTGGAGCATTTGTCCTTATTACATGCTGGGGAATCCTCTTGGTATATGCCCAGGAGTGGTATAACAGGGTCCACCAGAAGTGTCATGCCCAGTTTTCTGAGGAACCACAAGACTGATTTACAGAGGGGTTGACCAACTTGCAACCCCACCAGCAGTGGAGGCGTGTTCCTCTTTCATCAATACCTGCTATCTCCTGAATTTTTATCTTAGCCATTCTGACTGGTTTGAGGTAAAATCTCAGGGTTGTTTTGAATTGCATTTCCCTGATGACTAATGATGTTGAGCATTTCTTTAGGTGCTTCTCAGCCATTCAATATTCCTCAGGTGAAAATTCGTTGTTTAGCTCTGTACCCCATTTTTAATAGGGTTATTTGGTTCTCTGGGGTCTACCTTCTTGAGCTCTTTGTAGATAGGATATTAACTTTCTGTCAGATGTAGTGTTGGTAAAGATCTTTTCCCAATTTGTTAGTTGCCATTTTTTCCTATTAACAGTGTCCTTTGCCTTACAGAAACTTTGTAATTTTATGAGGTCCCATTTTTCCATACTTGATCTTAGAGCATAAGTTATTGGTGTTCTGTTCAGGAAATTGTTCCCTATGCCCTTGTGCTCAAAGCTCTTCCCTAGTTTCTTTTCTATTAGTTTCAGTGTATCTGGTTTTACATGGAGGTCCTTGATTCACTTGGACTTGAGCTTAGTACAAGGAGATAAGAATGGATCAATTTGAATTCTTCTGCATGCTGACCTCCAGTTGAACCAGCACCATTTGTTGAAAAGGCTATATTTTTCCCACTGAATGGATGTAGCTCCTTTGTTAAAGATCAAGTGACCATAGATGTGTGGGTTCATTTCTTGGTCTTCAATTCTATTCCATTGATCTACCTGCCCGTCTCTATACCAATATCATACAGTTTTTAAAACTGTCGCTCTGTAGTACTACTTGAGGTCCAGGATACTGATTCCCCCAGAAGTTCTTTTACTGTTGAGAATAGTTTTAGCTATCCTGTTTGTTGTTGTTATTGTTGTTGTTGTTATTCCAGATGAATTTGAGAATTGCTCTTTCTAACTCTATGAAGAATTGAACTGGGATTTTGAGGGGGGTTGCATTGAGTCTGTAGATTGCTTTTGGCAAGATGGCCATTTTTACTATATTAATCCTGCAAATTCACCAGTATGGAAGATATTTCCATTTTCTGAGGTCTTCTGAGATTTCTTTCTTCAGATGCTTGAAGTTCTTATCATACAGTTCATTCACTTGTTTGGTTAGAGTCACACCAAGGACATAAATAACTCCCTTAAAGAAGTACAGGAGAACACAAGTAAACAAGGAGAAGCCCTAAAAGAACTACAGGAAAACACACACACAAACACACACACACACACACACAAAACAGGTGAAGGAATTGAAGAAAACCATCCAGGATCTAAAAATAGGGGTAGAAACAATAAAGAAATGGCAAAGGGAAACAACACCGGATATAGAAAACCTAGAAAAGAAGTCAGGACTCATGGATCCAGGCATCAACAACAGAATACAAGAGAGAGAAGAGAGAATCTCATGTGCAGAAATTACCATAAAAGTAATTGACACAACAATCAAAGCAAATGCAAAATGCAAAAAAAACTCCTGACCCAAAACATCCAGGAAATCCAGGACAAAATGTGAAGACCAATCCTAAGGATTATAGGTATAGAAGAGAGTGAAGATTTACAACTTAAAGGTCCAGTAAATGTCTTTTAACAAAATTATAGAAGAAAACTTCACTAACCTAAAGAAAGAGATGCCCATGAACATTCAAGAAGCCTACAGAACTCCAAATAGATTTGACCAGAAAAGAAATTTCTCCCCTTCACATAATAATTGCAACCCCAATGGTACTAAACAAAAACAGAATATTAAAAGTAGTAAGGGAAAAATGTTGAGTATCATATAAAGGTAGACCTATCAGAATTACACCAGAATTCTTGCTATATAACTTTTTTTTTATTCGATATAATTTATTTACATTTCAAATGATTTCCCCTTTTCTAGGCCCCCCCACTCCCCGAAAGTCCCGTAAGCCCCCTTCTCTTCCCCTGTCCTCCCTCCCACCCCTTCCCAGTTCCCCGTTCTGGTTTTGCCAAATACTGTTTCACTGAGTCTTTCCAGAACCAGGGACCACTCCTGCTTTCTTCTTGTATCTCATTTGATGTGTGGATTATGTTTTGGGTATTCCAGTTTTCTAGGTTAATAACCACTTATTAGTGAGTGCATACCATGATTCACCTTTTGAGTCTGGGTTACCTCACTTAGTATGATGTTCTCTAGCTCCATCCATTTGCCTAAGAATTTCATGAATTCATTGTTTCTAATGGCTGAATAGTACTCCATTGTGTAGATATACCACATTTTTTGCATCCACTCTTCTGTTGAGGGATACCTGGGTTCTTTCCAGCATCTGGCAATTATAAATAGGGCTGCTATGAACATAGTAGAGCATGTATCCTTATTACATGGTGGGGAATCCTCTGGGTATATGCCCAGGAGTGGTATAGCAGGATCTTCTGGAAGTGAGGTGCCCAGTTTTTGGAGGAACCTCCAGACTGCTTTCCAGAGTGGTTGTACCAATTTGCAACCCCACCAGCAGTGGAGGAGTGTTCCTCTTTCTCCGCACCCTCTCCAACACCTGCTGTCTCCTGAATTTTTAATCTTAGCCATTCTGACTGGTGTAAGATGAAATCTTAGGGTTGTTTTGATTTGCATTTCCCTAATGACTAATGAAGTTGAGCATTTTTTAAGATGCTTCTCTGCCCTCCGAAGTTCTTCAGGTGAGAATTCTTTGTTTAACTCTGTACCCCATTTTTTAATAGGGTTGTTCGGTTTTCTGGAGTCTAACTTCTTGAGTTCTTTATATATATTGGATATTAGCCCTCTATCTGATGTAGGATTGGTGAAGATCTTTTCCCAATTTGTTGGTTGCCGATCTGTCCTCTTGATGGTGTCCTTTGCCTTACAGAAACTCTGTAACCTTATGAGGTCCCATTTGTCAATTCTTGCTCTTAGAGCATACGCTATTGGTGTTCTGTTCAGAAACTCTTTTTTAACACTCCAGATTTTATCCCCTTCCCAGTCCATCCTGTTTCCCATACCATACCTCCCCCATGCCCACTCCAGTGCCATTCTCCACGAGGATGTCCCCGCCTGTCTAGCCCTCACCCCACAAGACCTCTCCACTCCCTGGGGCCTCCATTATCTTCAGGGTTAGGTGCATCTTCTCTGCCTGAACACAGACCTGGCAGTTCTCTGCTGTATGTGTTGGGGGCCTCATATCAGCTGTTGTATGCTGCCAGATTGGTAGTCAAATGCTTGAGAGATCCAAGGGATCTAGGTTAATTGATACTGCTGGTCCTCCTACAGGATTGCTCTCCTCCTCAGCTTCTTTCAGCCTTCCCTAATTCAACCGCAGGGGTCAGCAGCTTCTGTCCATTGGTTGGGTATAAATACCTGCATTCAACTCTTTCAGCTGCCTGGTGAGTCTTTAGAAGCACAGTCATGATAGATCCCTTTTTGTGAGTACTCCATAGCTTCTGTAATTGTGTCAGGCCTTGGGGCCTCCCCTTGATTTGGATCCCACTTTGGGTCTGTCACTGGACCTCATTTCCTCAGGCTCTTCATTTTTATCCCTTCAATTCCAGACAGGAAAAATTGCGGGCCAGAATTTTGACTATGGGATGGCAACTGCATCCTTGACTTGATGCCCTGTATTTCTCTTGGAGGTGGGCTCTACAGGTTCTGTCTCCCCACTGTAGATTCCTCCCTTTGAGTGCTGAGAGTTTCTAACCTCACAGGTCTCTGACATGGTCTGGGGGATCCCCCAACCTCCTACTTCAGAAGGTTTCCAGTTTCCATTCTTTCTGCTGGCCCTCAGGGCTTCATTCCTTTCCCCCAAAACCAATACCTGACCATGTTCCCCACTTTCTCTCCCTGGCCCCTTTGCCCCCCAGGTCCCTCCCTTCCTCCATGCCTTGTGATTGCTTTCTTCTCCCTCTCAAGTGGGATTGAGGTATCCTGTCCTCACTTGGGCCCTTAGGTTTGTTAATCTTTTAGAGTATTGTGGATTGTATCTTGCATATTCTGTACTTTTGTTTTTGGCTAATATCCACTTATTAGTGAGTACATATAACGCATGTCCTTTTGGGTTTGAGTTACCTCACTCAGGATGTAATTTTTTAGTTCCATCCATTTGCCTGCAAAACTCAGGATGTCCTCGTTTTTAATACCTGAGTAGTATTCCATTGTGTAAATGAACCATATTTTCTGTTTTCATTCTTCTGTTGTGGGACATCTGGGTTGTTTCTAGCTTCTGGCTATCACAAACAAGGCCACTATGAACATAGTGGAACACGAGCCCCTGTGGCATGGTAGAGCATCTTTTGGGTATATTGCTGGATCTTCCAAGTAGATTTATTTCCAGTTTTCTGAGGAAACTCCAGATTGGTTTCTGGAGTAGTTGTATCAGTTTGCAATCCCACCAGCAATGGAAGTGTTCCTCTTTCTTCACATCCTCACCAATATGTCCTGTCACCTGACATTTTGATCTTAATCAGTCTGATTGGTGTAAGGTGGAATTTCAGGGTCATTTTGTTTTCTATTTCCCTGAGCACTAAGGACTTTGAACATTTCTTTAGGTGCTTCTCACCTATTCAAGATTTCATCTGTTGTGAATTCTCTGTTTAGTTCTATACTCCATTTCTTGATTGGGTTGTTTGATTTTTTGGTGGTTAGCTTCTTGGGTTCTTTATATATTTTGGATATTAGACATCTATCAGATGTGGTGTTAGTGAAGATTATTTTATTTAAAAAATAATGTTATTCTCTAACCAAGAAATCCAATGGTAGACTGTCAAAATTTCAGATGTATTTTTTCATACATATATTAAAAATTTTTCTTCCATTTCTTAAGCCTGAGCTCCTGCTCTTTAGATCACTAAGTAACACAGTGGTGTCTTACATGCTATCTACACCTAGAGAAAGTATGATCCATGAACTCAGAAGAATGCGAATTGATCCATCCTTGTCTCCTTGTACTAAGCTCAAATCCAAATGGATCGAGGACCTCCACATAAAGCCAGACACTCTGAAGCTAATAGAAAAAAAACTGGGGAAGACCCTTGAGGACATCGGTACAGGGAGAAAGTTTCTGAACAGAACACCAATAGCGTATGCTCTAAGAGCAAGAATTGACAAATGGGACCTCATAAAATTACAAAGTTTCTGTAAGGCAAAGGACACCATCAAGAGGACAGATCGGCAACCAACAAATTGGGAAAAGATCTTCACCAATCCTACATCAGATAGAGGGCTAATATCCAATATATATAAAGAACTCAAGAAGTTAGACTCCAGAAAACCGAACAACCCTATTAAAAAATGGGGTACAGAGTTAAACAAAGAATTCTCACCTGAAGAACTTCGGATGGCGGAGAAGCATCTTAAAAAATGCTCAACTTCATTAGTCATTAGGGAAATGCAAATCAAAACAACCCTAAGATTTCATCTTACACCAGTCAGAATGGCTAAGATTAAAAATTCAGGAGACAGCAGGTGTTGGAGAGGGTGTGGAGAAAGAGGAACACTCCTCCACTGCTGGTGGGGTTGCAAATTGGTACAACCACTCTGGAAATCAGTCTGGCGGTTCCTCCGAAAACTGGGCACCTTCCAGAAGATCCTGCTATACCACTCCTGGGCATATACCCAGAAGACTCCCCACCATGTAATAAGGATACATGTTCTACTATGTTCATAGCAGCCCTATTTGTAATTGCCAGATGCTGGAAAGAACCCAGGTATCCCTCAACAGAAGAGTGGATGCAAAAAATGTGGTATATCTACACAATGGAGTACTATTCAGCCATTAGAAACAATGAATTCATGAAATTCTTAGGCAAATGGATGGAGCTAGAGAATATCATACTAAGTGAGGTAACCCAGACTCAAAAGGTGAATCATGGTATGCACTCACTAATAAGTGGATATTAACCTAGAAAACTGGAATACCCAAAACATAATCCACACATCAAATGAGGTACAAGAAGAAAGGAGGAGTGGCCCCTGGTTCTGGAAAGACTCAGTGAAACAGTATTCAGCAAAACCAGAACGGGGAAGTGGGAAGGGGTGGGTGGGAGGACAGGGGAAGAGAAGGGGGCTTGCGGGACTTTCGGGGAGTGGGGGGGCTAGAAAAGGGGAAATCATTTGAAATGTAAATAAATTATATCGAATAATAAAAAAAAGTGTAAATACAAAAAAAATATCTTAGAGGGACTCAACTGTTTATTTAAATATACATATATATATATATATATATATATATATATATATATATATATTTTAAAAATTTAGGAAGAATTAAAATAAAATAAAATAAAATGTGTGCATGTGTGTACATATGTGCATGTACATGCCCAAAGCTCATTTTATTTGATAAAAGCAATAACCCCTTAGATCAAAGATCACTGATTTGATGGGGAAATCATTAGCAATGAGGAAGAGTGTTATAAACAGATTTTAATGGGTATTGTTTTTGAAGGAGATGATCTATGACAGAGTTATGTATTTCTTCCATATTGTATTTAGTGAAGTAAAAGTAGTAGTAAATCATCATGATGGATGAAGACCAAACAAGGAGAAAAATTCTCAGAAGTTAATTCTATCTTTGGGAGAGGTCTGACCGGAATGAAAGAAATGTTTCTAAGAAGAAATAGAACAAGAAAGTCATGGCTTATATGTAAGAATATAGCTTGCTTACAGGCTAGTCTTTGAGTAGTATTTTATTCTAATATTTCCATCATTGACATCACCAAATTATTTTCCTGGGCATCAATAATTAAACTAAATCTTTCTAATCTTTCTTTCTATAGAAACTAAGATTTTTACACATTAGGACATAGAATCCTGTATGGAAATGTTTACAAGTTTTGATAATTTTTCTGCTTGTTGTGCTAAGAGTCCAGATTGAATTAAACAAGCATGTCTTTTAAATTAATTTAATAAATAAAAGTTGTTTTTTAAGTTCTTTTCATTGGATATATCTGGACTACTAATTCTCTGCTGACAACTAACATTGATTACAAGGCAGGCAGGTGTAACCCTGTAGTCAAGTATACGGGATGCTAAGGCAACAAGATCATGAATCTAAGACCAGCATGAACTATGAAGCAAGGATCAGTCTACCATACCTTGCCTCAAAACAGTACAATGTCTGTTGCTCTTGTGGTTTTGTTTGCTTTGGAACTTGGGGAGTGACAGGGTTTTACTGTGCAGCAAAAGAAGACCAAGAACTTGTGATTCTGAGTGCTGGAATTACATGCTTGTGCCATCACACCAAGACTGCTCTTTTGATATTATACTTAAAACCCTAAGTACTATTTAGACACTACATAATATTTGTCACCCAAGAAAATAACAAGGAATGCAAAAGTCACTGTGAAAAGTACCTGTAGTTTGTAAAAAGTATAAACAGATATATTTTTCATATGAGAACTTTTTGAGGACTGCATTAGCTGTATATTTTTACACTTGTTTGTTAAGATAGGGACATTGTTTTAGTAGTGCTTTTTCTTCCTTTCTAAATTTAGAATGAATCTAAGATGTACTGGGTATGAGATACACAGATGAGTCATGAAACCAGCAGGATTCTCAAATTCAATTTAATAAGAAAAATTCTAAATTAGTCTTCCACTCAAAGAAATAAGTGATTGCATTTATTCAAAAGGGGATTTTACTGACTATTCTTAATTCTGCATGAATTCATTGACTAGTCAGTTAGATTGACTAGACCACGTGATTTTTTTTACCCTACTGGATTTTAATTTATAGATGTTTCTTTGTTCACTGTCAGCTCCAGAGTGTAAGAAGGAAGTTATAACTCTAATGAAACTCTACTTGGGTAGAATTATTCTAAATTAATTAGGAAGGTAAGAAATACCAATAAAGAAAAATGTTATCAAGTTTAGCAATATGTTTTCATAGTCTCTGAGTTTGAAACACATTTTCATATTAAGTTAATCAAGGCTGAAACCAATAACTCAGATAAAATACCATGGACTGTTGAAAATGTTCAAATTTGAAATATTTTGAGATTATGTCCTAAGAGCCTTGAGGCAAGAGAACAAATTGGTAGATAGAGACTGAAGCTTTACTGTGAAGTAATAAATGTTTCTTTCCTAAACTATTTGGGAAAGAGACTGATTCATCTGTATGGAATACTACTTTACTGTCTCAGTTGTGGGAATTTAGAGATTTTTGGTAAACACAGACTGAACTGTAGGCAAAAATAGAATGAATCAAAATGCTATCTGGAAAATTAGAAAAACTGACAGTAGTTATCATGAGTTCTCAGGCCTCTGTCTTTGAAGTTTACATCCCAGCTCTCTATTTAGTATGAGAACATAAAAAAAGGTTGCCTTTCATGGTCCCACAGAATACTTAATATACAGTGGCTACATTGCATTCTTAAGTCACTTACTATATTATTAAATGCATGAGACTGTTACTACTTACCTCATTACAAGGTGAATAAATTAAGCTAGAGGTAGGTAAGAAATATAATGTAAATATGAAATTAGTTAAAGGCTTGGAGAAGACTTGAGAAAGTATGTACTTGCCCTTAAATTTGTGTTTTAGTAGCCTACCACAGTTCCTTTAGTTTGCATATTATAGAATGACTTAATATCAGAAAGTAGGAATTGGAAAACCCAAAGGATTCACCCTGAGAACTTAACATTTTTCAATTAATTTAGAGGAAAAAGAAAAATTGGCCACTATCTGACTCAATTGAAAAAGTTTATATCACAAAGATATATCTAAGTCCCTTTTTTGAATTTTTCTTTTTATTTAGATTTTTTATACTCCAGATTTTATTTCACCCAACCATCTACCCTCTGACTGTTCCACATCCCACAAGTCCTTCCCACACCCTGTCTCCATGAGGATGTCCCTATCCCCAAACCCCATCTGCATACCACCTGATCTCTAAACTCTCTGGGCCTCCAGTCTCTTGAGGGTTAGGTGCATCATCTCTGGTTAAACACAGACCCAGCAGTCCTCTGCTGTATGTGTTGGTGGCCTCATATCAGCTGGTGTATGCTGCCTGGTTGGTGGTCCAGTATTTGAGAGATCTTGGGGATCCAGGTTAATTGATACTGCTGGTCCTCCTACAGGGTCGTCCTTCTCCTCAGCTTCTTTCTGCATTTCTGTAATTCAACCTCAGGGGTCAACAGCTTCTGTCCATTGGTTTGGTCTCAATATCTGCATCTGACTCTTTCAGCTGTTTTTTGGGTCTTTCAGAGGGCAGTCATGCTAGGTCCCTTTTCATGCATGCTCCATAGCCTCAGTAATAGTGTCAGTCCTTGGGACATCCCCTTGAGCTGGATCCCACTTTGGGCCAGTCATTAGACCCTATTTTCCTCAGGCTCCTCTCCATTTCCATCCCTTTAGTTCTTTCAGACAGGAATAATTATGGGTCAGAGTTTTGACTGTGGGATTGCAACCCCCTCACTCACTTGATGTCCTGTCTTCCTGTTGGAGGCGAGCTCTATAAGTTCCCTCTCCTTACTGTTGGGCATTTCATCTAAGGTCCCTCCCTTTGAGTTCTGAGAGTCTCTTACCTCCCAGATCTCTGGTGCATTCTGGAAGTTCCTTCCACCTATGGACGTTGCCTGTTTCCATTCTTTCTGCTGGCCCTCAGGGCTTCAGTTCTTTTCCCTCACCAGATCAGGTTCCCCTTTCTATCCCCATACAAGTCCACTTACCCTCCAAAGTCCTTCCCTGCCTCCCCACTTGTGATTGCTTTCTTCTCCCTCCCAAGTGGGACTGAAGTGTCCTTACTTTGGCTCTTCAGCTTGTTGAAGATCTGTGGACTGTATTTTGGGAATTCTATACATTTTTGGCTAGTATCCATTTATTTGTGAATGCACAGCCTACATATACTTTGGGGTCTGAGTTAACTCACTTACGATGATATTTTGTAGTTCCATCCATTTGCCTGCAATTTAAAAAAAAATGAAGAAAAGTTTGAAACAACATTATAATTTACTTTTTTTTGAATATGAAGTGAAGTGCTTAATTATTCTGTTAGTAATTTGCAATGTGAAAATGAGTGATGTTTATTGTATGACTTTAGATGACTCAGTTTTCTTTTGTCATAAAACACCATGACAAAAATCAGCTTGACAAGAAAACCATTTATTTTCTTTAACTTGTAATCCATTATTCAGGGAACTCAGGACAGGAACTACAGGCAGGAACCTGGGAGGAAAGAATTAAGCAGAAACCATGGAGGAATGCTGCTTACTGGCTTCTTCCTCATGACTTGCTTACTGTGTTTTCTTATAATACCCTGGTTGACTAGCTCCAGGGTGGGATGGTCCATGGTGAACTTGAGCTTCCCACATCAAATATCAATCAAGAAAATGCACCACAAGTGTGCCCATGCACTAATCTAATGGATGCATTCTTTCCACTGAGGTTCCCTCTTCCAAAATGACTACAGTTAAAATAACCCTTACAGTTTTGTCAAATACCCAGGTAAGGTCTAAATGCCTAATGATTGTTTTTTTGCTTGTTTGTTTGTTTGTTTTTGTTTTTGTTTTTTTTGCAGGGTTGGTTCAATATACGGAAATCCATCAATGCAATCCACTACATAAACAAACTCAAAGAAAAAAACCACATGGTCATTTCATTGGATGCTGAAAAAGCATTTGACAAAATTCAGCATCCTTTCATGCTTAAAGTCTTGGAGAGAACAGGAATTCAAGGCCCATACCTAAACATAGTAAAAGCAATATACAGCAAACCGGTAGCCAGCATAAAACTAAATGGAGAGAAACTTGAAGCAATCCCACTGAAATCAGGGACCAGACAAGGCTGCCCCCTTTCTCCTTATCTTTTCAATATTGTACTTGAGGTACTAGCTCAGGCAATTCGACAACATAAGGAGGTCAAAGGGATACAAATCGGAAAGGAAGAAGTCAAACTATCATTATTTGCAGACGACATGATAGTCTACCTAAGTGACCCAAAAAACTCCACTAGAGAGCTCCTACAGCTGATAAACAACTTCAGCAAAGTGGCAGGTTATAAAATCAACTCAAGCAAATCAGTGGCCTTCCTATACTCAAAGGATAAGCAGGCTGAGAAAGAAATTAGGGAAATGACCCCCTTCACAATAGCCACAAACAGCATAAAGTATTTTGGGGTGACTCTTACCAAACATGTGAAAGATCTGTATGACAAGAACTTCAAGACTCTGAAGAAGGAAATGGAAGAAGACCTCAAAAAATGGGAAAACCTCCCATGCTCATGGATCGGTAGAATCAATATAGTTAAAATGGCCATTTTGCCAAAAGCAATATACAGATTCAATGCAATACCCATCAAAATCCCAACTCAATTCTTCACAGAGTTAGAAAGAGCAATTATCAAATTCATCTGGAACAACAAAAAACCCAGGATAGCTAAAACTATTCTCAGCAACAAAAGAAAGTCTAAAGATTGTTTTACCATGATGAAAATGGTTAAATTTTCAATTCTCAGATAAGCTTTAGATAGGCAAATGAAATATATTTCTACAATCCATGAAATTATCTGTTTTAGAAGAAAGAATTTGTGAAGATTAAAGAGCCAAGCTGAAATTTTGAAGTCTACTTATAGCTAGAGATATTGTAAGGATATGTCTTTTTCTAATCTTTCTCTCCCTCAAAGGAAAAATATCAGTAAAATAATGAGAAATTTTGTATATTTGTAATTGTCTAAGTGAGTCAATAAATTGAGTATGACAGGATTCAGTATTCTCAAGCCACAGAAGATAGATACAAATATGGAAAGGAAAAGTGTAGAATAAAATTGCAGTATTGAATGGGAATAGAATAGTGTTCATACATTTGACTCAGTGAAGCAGTATAGGGCAAAACCAGAACAGGGAAGTGGGAAGGGGTGGGTGGAAGAGCAGGGGGAGGGAAAGGGGGCTTACGGGACTTTTGGGGAGTGGGGCACCTGAAAAGGGGAAATCACTTGAAATGTAAATAAAAAAATATATCAAATAAAATTTTTTCAAAAAAATGAGAAATGGACAAGATATTTATATGTATACAAGTATATCTGTATGCACATGCAATATGAGCATATACATTAGTACTGTTCATTGAAAAATCCTAGAAATAATGATGCCCCAGTAGCAATGAGGGCTGTGTTGGTTTGAATGAAAATGGCCTCATAGACTCACAGGGAGTAGAACTATAGGAGGTGTAGCCTTGTTAGAATATAAATGTGGCCTTGTTTTAGGAATTATGCCACTGAAGATGGGCTTTGAGGTTTCAGAAGCTCAAACCAGGACTTATGTCACTTTCTCTCCATGCTGCCTATGGATCAATATGTAGAACTCTCAGCTACCACTTCAGCACCATGTCTGCCTACATGTAACAGTACTTTCCAATATGATCATTAGGGACTTAATATCTAAACTGTAAACAAACACAAATGAAATGTTTTCCTTGAAAAGAATTGCCATGCTCATGCTGTCTCTCCACAGCAATAAAATCCCTAAGACAAAAACCTTTGTAATTCAGTTCTTGATTTCTAAGTAATGTTCTCAAGTAAGCGAATGAGAGGATCCATTGGAAAAATAGATAATATCAGTGCATATTCAAAACTGGAGGAGGTCTAACTGGCCAATTTTGAAGAATTTTGAGCATAAAAAATTAAATAGTCATGGTAGTACATACCTAACTATTACTTAAGAGGAAGTAATCCTAATACTTAAGAGGATGAGACAGGAGGACCATTAATTACTAGGATACAATGTAAGACCCTGTCTCCAAAATCAAAAACAACAAAAAGTAATGGTAGTAATATTTTATAAATCTTTACATAAAATAATATAAATCAGTTTATAAACTGATAAATGAATAAATGACAAAGGAAAATTTCTTCATTAGTGTATAATTTGGGGAATTAATAACATCAAAGTTATGGAGTTCGAAAAAATCGCCATTAGTAATCACAAAAGTATTTACGAGTTACTAAAATGTATCTAAATGTTACTAGTGAAGAAACTAGTGAGCTTGCTTTCATTTGGAACAGTACACAGCCCTAGCCTCAGTACCTTTCTACATTTTATCAGTCAAAGGCTCTGTTTTACATGTTGGTCAATACCACCAAAACCTAAGTGATGAAAGAAACTTTATTAATGCCAATTTCAAATATTACATGGCTCTTTATGTGATATACTAACCCTGTTTCCTGTAGTGTTTATGTCAAAATGTCATAATGTAATTTTATTTTTATTACATTCTTGAAAATTTCATACAGTACATTTTGATCATCTTCACCCATTTCTTTTGACTCTATTCCCTACCCACACAACTATGTGTCCTCTTTTATTTGAAAATAATCATATCCAACTGCTGCTACCCATATAGTTTTGGATCTATGCCCAGTTACTGGAAATTGATTACCTAGTAGAGGCCATAGCCTCAAAGAGAATGGACACTCCTTTCCCTACACGTATCAATTGCCAGCAAATTGTCAGGTAGGTGTGTGAGTTTGTGTACAACTATCCTTTCCATGTTTGGATTTTATCTGATTTGAGGTTGCATGGGTCTTGCACATGCTGTCACAGTTACTATGAGTTCACATGTACTATTATTCTGATTTGTCCAGATGACACTGTTCCTTATAGACATCTACTGCTTCTGGCTCTTACATTCTTTCTGACCCTATTTTCTGCAATGATTCTAGAACCTTTAGAGGATTAGACATGACAACAATGTCCCATAATATGATTTTAACTATGAGAAAACAGCAGACAGATTATAACTAAATAGAATTTTAGGAGATGATTTATTTTCCCTCTCCAAAATCATCATGCCAAAATCAAACTAAGAAATAACCCACCCTGCTATACCACTCCTGGGCATATACTCAGAAGATTCCCTGGCATGCAATAAGGACAAATGCTCTATTATGTTCATAGCAGCCTTATTTATAATAGCCAGAAGCTGGGAAGAACCCAGATGTCATTCAATGGAAGAATGGATACAGAAAATGTGGGATATTTACCCAATGAAATACTATTCAGCAATTAAAAACAATGAATTCATGAAATTCTTAGGCAAATGGTTGGAACTGGAAAATATCATCCTAAGTGAGGTAACCCAATCACAAAAGAATACACATGGAATGCAATGCAATCACTGGTAAGTGGGTATTAATTAGCCTAGAAGCTCTGAATACTCAAGATTAACAGATCAAATGATTCCCATGAAGAAGGAAGGAGAGGGCCCTGGCCCTGGAAAGGCTTGATCCAGCATTGTAGGAGATTACCAGTACAGAGAAATAGTAGGGGGCTGATTGGGGAATGGGTGGAGAGAAGAGGGCTTATGGGACATATGGGGAGGGAGGAACCAGGAAATGGGAAAGCATTTGGAATGTAAACAAAGAATATAGAAAAGAAAAAAAAGCACTGTCCAAGGTTGTTTACTGGTATGTCTTTGCATTCAAATAAAGTAAATCACTTTTCAGATAAAAAAGACCCATATTAGAAATTGAAAATTTAAATTCTACAGGTATTCTTAGATTGGATCTTGTGGTAAGATTAAATATAAGCATTTAAATATAATTTAATACATATATCTCATCTGTATCCTACTAAAGGACATTATTAGGTGGACAGAAAAAGGACATTGGAACCTTGCAACTAGAGTAAGCAGACACGTATGTGCTGGTGACCAAACTCAGGTCCTCTGCAAAACCAGCAAATGCTCTTAACATTTGCACCATTTATCCAGCCTCTAATTTCTGTATCATAATATTCAAGACACTGTGATAATAAACTGCCAGTTATGCAAAATTCTTGGCATGTGATAATAATAAAATTATAGGATATACTAATTTTAATTTTATTATTCTTGTTGGAATAATAATTATATCTTATGATAATATCCTTATAATTTTATGGCTCTGTGCAAAGGAATATGCCATGTTACATCAATTACAGTAGAGTAAAAATTATCTAAAGAATAATTTCAAAGAATATGCAAACCAGGTTCTACATCTCATAGTATAAAGTAATTTTAAGGCTGACAAGATAGGTCAATAAAACAACCAAACAACCAAAAAAAAAAAAAAAAAAAAAAAAAAAAAAAAAAAAAAAAACAATGTATCTGAAAAGCCTAACCACCTGAGTTTGAACCCTGGACAAAAAATAGTGACAAAACTTGTGTCCTATGACAAGCTGTCCTCTGACCTCCACACATGCCCAAGAGAAAATGTATGCCACTCCTACCACAAATAAATGTAAAACAAAAAATTTGATGTCTAAAATGGTCCATACAGCTTTGGGAATGATGTGAATGGGGTCACCAAAAACGGAAAAAAATATACAGAGTAGCTGGACCATTAGTTCTGGTGATGACACACAAGCAATTGGAAGCTCAAAAATAACTATTTTACATATAGTTGTATGAGGAGATCAGTTTATTATATACAGATGTAAAAAGAGGGCAATAGTTAGCTCTTCTCATAGGAAAGTCTTTATAATGGAGCATTCTCAGGCTACAGTCATTATGAAGTCATTATGGCCTTTGTTGATACTTTCTGCACATAGTGGCTTTCACTAAAGGTCAACTGTTTGTCAATATCTATCCTCAGAGTAAGGAAAAGTTTGTCATTTCCATGTGTCTGAGGCATTAGCATCCTCAATGTGACTGTGTTTGTGTCGTGCATGTTCATTTGTACACTATTATACTTACTCCTCACAGATGTCTACATTCAAATAGTTGTAAAAGGCAAATCAATCTACTAGGCTTATAAATAAAGGAAACAGAAGTACTAGTGCTTAACACTCCTTTCTTCTCTACTGCCAAAAAACGTTTGTTTTAGTTGTTTATTTGACTTGTTGTTATTACTTATAAGACAGCATCTCACTGGGTAGTAAAGATGGGCCTGGAACCTCTAATCTCAGCTTGCTAATTGCTAGTATTACAAGTATGATCATGCCTGACACATATTTTATAAAATATAACTATACTTAAAAAATGATTTCTCCTATAAAAAAATAAAATGTTGTAACCTCAAAACATGACTGTGGGAGACCAGAATAAACTGCATGAAAATATCTATCTTTGGCCTGAAGAATATTTTGAGCATCCTATTTTTGGAAAACTGCAGACAAGCAGATGCTCTGAAAATAGAGGTTACCCAACAGGAAATATCTATGTCTGAGGGTGTTTCCTTGTCTTTCCCCCCAAAAAGAAGAATAACTAAAATATCCGAGAGATTCTTTATCATTCTTAACAGAGTAGCATCTTTATTGTAATCAGTGAACCCATATTTTTAATTTTGTATTATTTATTTATTTATTATAAACTCCAGATTTTATTCCCCTCCAGGTCCACCCCTTCTGACAGTTCTACATCTCATACCTCCTATCTGTCCCCCTGTCTCCATGAGGATGTCCCACCCCCACCCCCATCCCCTGCCCTACCAGAACTCTAAACCCCCTGGGCCTCCAGACTCTTGAGGGTTAGGTGCATCTTCTCTGACTAAACCCTCTGCTGTATATGTGTTGGAGGCTTCATATCATCTGGTGTATGCTGTTTGGTTAGTGGTTCAGTATCTGAGAGATCTCCAGTATCCAGATTAGTTGAGACTGCTCGTGCTTCTACAAGGTTGCCCTCCTCCTCAGCTTCGTCCAGCTTTCCCCAAATTCAACCTCAGGGATCAGCAGCTTCTATCCATTGGATGGGTGTAAATATCTGCATCTGACTCTTAGCTGCTTGTTGGGTCTTTTGGAAGGCAGGCATGCTAAGTCTCTTTTTGTGAGCGCTCCATAGCCTCAGTAGTAGTGTTAGGTTTTGAGGCATCCCCTTGAGCTGTATCCCACTTTGGGCCTGGCTCTGTACTTTCTTTTTGTCAGCCTCCTCTCCATTTCCATCCCTGCAGTTCTTTCAGACAGGAACAATTAAGGGTCAGAGTTTTAACTGTGGTATGGCAACCCCATCACTCACTTGAAACCCTGTCTTCCTGCTGAAGGTGGGTTCTACAGGTTCACTCTCCCCAACGTATTTGCATCTCATTTAAGGTCCCTCTCTTTGAGTTCTGAGAGTCTCTCCCCTCCTAGGACTCTGGTATATTCTGCAGGGCCTTCCCAACCTCCTACCTCCTGAAGTTGCCTGTTTCCATTCTTTCTGATGGCCCTCAGAAATTTCAGTCCTTTTCTCCCCATCCACCAGGGAGGAAGAGACCTGAGAAGAAAAGGAGATGGGGTTCAGGTGGAGAGGGGAACAACATCTTAAAGATTCTTATAAATGGCAAAAATACTAACACATAGCTGCATGACAAAACTTAACCATCTATTCTATAATTTTCTAGACTACCCAGCATATATATGAAGTTTCTGTCTGATATGGTATTTGATACTGTGTGTTTGTGTGTGTGTGTGTGTGTGTGTGTGTGTGTTTGTATTTGAGACAAGGTAGACCACATTACTCCCACAATCATTGTGCAACCATTGCACTAACATATCTGGCAGACAGGATGCCTTTATAGATCAAAGGACTTGTGGCTAGATTGGTGATTTAGATGCTTCCTTTAGTACCATGAAGAGTATGTTCCTGAACCAAAGTTACTAGCATGGATTAGTGAAGGTTCTAGTCAGGCACAAGCTTGACCTCTCCATGATCAATGAGTTGTGTAGGTACTGTCTATAACAATGGGGCCTTTCTGTCAATTTCTGGAGATCACCCTATAGTCTTGACCAAAGCCTAGGATGTTTGAGGATTTGCATGAGTCCCTTTTGGCCAAAAACTCAATTAGGTACCACCCAACCCTGGTGCTGGAAGTTCCATTTGGTAATAGTATATGGCTAGGTCATACTCTGTCTCCACAATAATTTGGAGATTTCTATTTTTATTGGTTATTTTATTTATTTACATTTCAAATGTTATCCCCCTTCTCAGTTTCTCTTCTGCAAACTGTCCATCCCACCCCTCCCAGCTTCCATGAGGATACTCCAGTACCCATCCACCCACTCTTGCCTCACCACCTTAGCATTCCCCTATGCTGGACCATCATCCACAGGGCCAAGGGCCTCCTCTCACATTGATGCAAGATAAGGCAATTTTCTGCTGTATATGCAGCTGGAGCAATGGGTCCCTCCATGTGTACATGTTGTTTGGTGATTTAGTCCCTGGGAGCTCTGGGGGTCTGATTTGTTGATGTTGTTCTTCCTATGGGGTTGTAAGCCCCTTAAGATACTTTAGTCCTTCCCCCTAACTCCTACATTGGGGTCCCCATGCTCAGTCTGATGGTTGCCTGCTGCTATCCACATCTATATTGGTCAGGCCCCAGTAGAACCTCACAGGGAACAGCCATATCAGGATCCTCTCAGAAAGTACTTTTTGGCATCAGGAATAGTGTCTGGGTTTGGTGTCTGCAGATGGGATGGATTCCTAGGTGGGGTAGTCTATGGATGGCCTTTTATCCAGTCTCTGCTCCACTCTTTTCCCTTATATTTCATTTAGAAAGGAACAATTTTGTGTTAATAGTTTTGATATCCATGGGTGGCCCCATCCCTCAACCAGGTGCTTTGCCTCACCTCTGAATATGGTCTCTACAGATGTTCTCTCTAAGATCAACTATAGACAAATGGGATCTCATAAAATTTAAATGCTTCTGTAAGGCAAAGGACACTGTCAACAGGACGAAATGGCAACCTACAGATCGGGAAAAGAGCTTTACCAACCCTACATTTGATAGAGGGCTCATATCTAATATATACAAAGAACTCAAGAAGTTAGACTCCAGAAAACCAAATAACCCTATTAAAAATGGGATACAGAGCTAAGCAAAGAATTAACTGAGGAAACTCAAATGGCCAAGAATCACTTTAAGAAATGTTCAACATCTTTAGTCATCAGGGAAATGCAAATCAAAATGACCCTGAGATTCCACCTCACACCAGTCAAGATTGCTAAAATCAAAATTTAAGAGTTCAAAAAACTCCATGTCACTTCATCTTACCACCACACTAAAGCTGTTTAACTCAGTTCTTGTTGTTCAATTCATGCTAAAATGAATGTGGTGAGAAATCACATTTTGAAGAGATAGACTAAGAGTCAAAAATAGACTAAGATATGGTACAGAGGCTTAGAATCACTGCACTGAAATCAGAAAATATATATGCATGGATAATATAGTAAGGAAAGCTGTACATAATATAAAATGACAGGTAATACATTCAGAGAGAAGAAAATTCTAAGACTCAAAAAAATATTGGAAATCACAACTTTTGTGCTAGAAATGAAGGGTACCTTTAGTAGTGATAAGAAAATTTGCTCATAGCTCCCAGAAACTAAGCCAAAAACCAAGGAGCATACACAGGCTAGTTTGTGGCCCCTGACACATGTAGCACAGGACTGCCTTATCTGGCCTCAGTGTGTGATGACATGACAAATCCTGTAGAGACATGACTCCCCAGAAGAGGGGGATGACTTTGGCTGGGCACACTCTTAGAGTTAAAGGGAAGGGAAATGTAGTGAAGAACTTGGGGAGGGACAAGGAAGGGAGCAACTTTCAGAATGTAAATAAATAAAATAATTTAATTTTTTAAAAAGAGGAAATTTAGAGTGTGCTCTGGTGAATCCAGCAGGCCCGGTGGGAACCTCCAGGTGTGTGCTTCCAGATCTGAAGAGCCTGGGCAACAGAACTCGGTCTCCAGGAACTGCGGGAGACCTGGTGGGCACCCGGAGGCAGACTGGGAGTGCACAGCTTGCTCCTGTGGCACAGAGCTTAGGTTCCAACCTGAGGCCTCGGGCGGGAGCCCTCAGATATCTCCACTTCCCTATCCAGAACAGCCTGGGCAGCAACGCCACATCTCCAGGTCCTGCAAGAGGCAAGAGGGGCTTCCAGGGGGTGGGGGGCGGCTGGGAGGAGTCAGTGTGCTCTGGTGAATCCAGCAGGCTCCAGCTGGAGCCTTCAGGTGTCTGCTTCGTGATATGAACAGCCTGGGCCACAGCACCCTGTCTCCAGGCCGTGCAGGAGGTAAGCTGTGCACCAGAGGCCACCTGGAAAGAGGCAGCTTGCACTGGTGAGTACAGCATTGACAAGACCAACTAACACCAGTGAGAACTAGAAGGCAAAAGGCAAATGCAGAAACGTCACTAACAGAAGTCAAGGCAATATGGCAACATCTGAACCCAATTCTCCTTTAACAGCATGTCCTGGATACCACATCACACCAATAAAACAAGATTTGGATTTAAAATCACTGGTCATGATGCTGGTACAGGAACACATGAAGGACATACTTAAAGAAATTCAGGAGAAAATGGATCAAAACTTAGAAGCCCATGCAAGGGAAACAAAAAAATCATTGAAAGAAATTCAGGAGAATACAAAAGCCAATAAGGAGAAAACTCAAAAAAAAACACTTAAAGAAATACAGGAGAACTTTGGTCAACAGGCTGAGGTCATGAAAGAGGAAACACAAAAATCTCTTAAAGAATTACAGGAAAGCACAAACAAGAAAGTGAAGGAGCTAAGCAAAACAATCCAGGATCTAAAATCAAAAGTAGAAACAACTAAGAAAACTCAAAGGGAGACAACTTTGGAGATAGAAAGCCCTGGGAAGAAATCAGTGGACAGAGATGCAAATATCAACAACAGAATACAAGAGATAGAAGAAAGAATCTCAGATGCTGAAGATACCATAGAAACCATGGACACAAGAGTTAAAGAAAATGCAAAATGCAAAAAGCTTGTAACCCAAAATATCCAGGAAATCCAGGACACAATGAGAAGACCAAACATAAGGATTATAGGTATAGATGAGAGTGAAGATTTACAACTTAAAGGGCCAGCAAATATCTTCAATAAAATTATGGAAGAAAACTTCCCTAACCTAAAGAGAGAGATGCCCATGAATATACAAGAAGCCTACAGAACTCCAAACAGACTGGACCAGAACAGAAATACCTCCTGTCACATAATAATCAAAACACCAAATGTACTAAACAAAGAAAGAATATTAAAGGCAGTAAGAGAAAAAGGCCAAGTAACATATAAAGGAAGACCTATCAGAATCACAGCAGACTTTTCACCTGAGACTATGAAGGCTAGAAGATCCTGGGCAGATCTCATGAGGACTCTAAGAGAACAAAAATGCCAGCCAAGACTACTATACCCAGCAAAACTCTCATTCACCATAGATGGAGAAGCTAAGATATTCCATGACAAAACCAAGTTTACCTAATATCTAACCACAAACCCAGCCCTACAAAGGATAATAGGAGGAAAACACCAATACAAGGAGGGAAACTTCACCCTGGAAAAAGCAAGATAGTAACCTTCCATCAAACCCAAAAGAATTTAACCGATCAAATTTAAAAAATAACGTCAAAAATGACAGGAAGTAACAATCACTATTCCTTAATATCTCTTAACATCAATGGACTCAATGCCCCAATAAAAAGACATAGACTAACCGTCTGGATATGTAAACAGGACCCTACATTTTTTTGCATACAGGAAACACACCTTAGGGTCAAAGACAAACTACCTTAAATTAAAAGGTTGGAAGACAATTTTACAAGCAAATGGTCTCAGGAAACAAGCTGGAGTAGCCATTAAAATATCAGATAAAACTGACTTTCAACCCAAAGTCATCAAAAGAGACTCTGAGGGACACTTCTTGCTGATCAAAGGAAAAATACAACAAGGAGAACTTTCAATCCTGAACATCTATGCTCCAAATACAAGGGCACCCTCATTCGTAAAAGAAACTTTATTAAAGCTCAAAGCACTCATTTTACCTAACACAATAATTGTGGGTGACTTCAACACTCCACTCTCCTCAATGGACCGATCAGGAAAACAGAAACTAAGAGGGACATAATGAAACTAATTGAAGCTTTGGACCAATTAGATTTAACAGATATATATAGAACATTCTATCCTAAAGCAAAAGAATATACCTTTTTCTCAGCACTTCATGGTACCTTCTCCAAAATCAACCATATAATTGGTCACAAGACAGACCTCAACAAATACAAGAAGATCAAACTAATCCCATGCCTCCTATCAGATCACTATGGTGTAAGAGTGGTTTTCAATAGCAACAAAAACAACAGGAAGCCCACATACACATGGAGGCTGAACAATACTTTACTCAATCACTTTGGCCAAACAAGAAATAAAGAAAGAAATCAGAGACTTTTTAGAATTTAATGAAAATGAAGGCACAACATACCCAAATCTATGGGACATAATGAAAGCAGTGCTAAGAGGAAAACTCATAGCCCTGAGTGCCTCCAAAAAGAAAATGGAGAGAGCATACACTAACAGCTTAATGACACACCTGAAAGCCCTGGAACAAAAAGAAGCTATTTCACCCAGGAGGAGTAGAAGGCAAGAAATCATCAACTCAGGTCTGAAATCAATCAAGTACAAACAAAGAGAACCAACAAAGAATCAACAAAACTAGGAGCTGGTTCTTTGAGAAAATCAACAAGATAGATAAACCCTTAGCCAGACTAACCAAAGGGCACAGAGACAGTATCCAGATTAACAAACTTAGAAATGAAAAGGGAGATATAACAACAGAAACTGAGGACATTCAAAAAATCATTAGATTCTACAACAAAATCCCATACTCAACACAACTGGAGAATCTGTAGGAAATGGACAGTTTCCTAGACAGATATCTGACACCAAAAGTAAATCAGGATCAAATAGATCAACTAAACAGTCCCATAACACCTGAAGAAATAAAAAGGGTCATAGAAAGTCTCCCAACCAAAAAAAGCACGGGACCAGATGGCTTCAGTGCAGAGTTCTATCAGACCTTCATAGAAGACCTAACACCAATACTCTTCAAACTATTCCACAAAATAGAAACAGAAGAAACTCTACCCAACTTGTTCTATGAAGCCACAATTACGCTGATACCAAAACCACACAAAGATCCAACAAAGAAAGAGAACTTCAGGCCAATTTCTCTTATGAATATTGATGCAAAAAATACTTAATAAAATTCTGGCCAACCGAATCCAAGAACACATCAAAACGATCATCCACCATGATCAAGTAGGCTTCATCCCAGGGATGCAAGGATGGTTCAATATAAGGAAATCCATCTATGCTATCCACTACATAAACAAACTCAAAGAAAAAAACCAAATGATCATCTCATTAGATGCAGAAAAAGCATTTGACAAAATTCAGCATCCTTTCATGTTAAAAGTATTGGAAAGAACAGGAATTCAAGGGCCATACCTAAAATTAGTTAAAGCAATATACAGCAAACTGGTAGCCAACATCAAACTAAATGGAGAGAAACTTGAAGCAATCCCACTAAAATCAGGGACTAGACAAGGCTGCTCTCTCTCTCCATATCTTTTCAATATAGTACTTGAAGTTCTAGCTAGAGCAATTAGACAACAGAAGGAGGTCAAGGGGATACAAATTGGAAAGGAAGAAGTCAAACTATCACTATTTGCAGATGACATGATAGTCTACTTAAGTGGCCTGAAAATCTCCACCAGAGAACTCCTACAGCGGATAAACAACTTCAGCAAAGTGGCTGGTTATAAAATCAACTCAAGCAAATCAGTTGCCTTCCTATACTCAAAGGATAAGCAGACTGAGAAAGAAGTTATGGAAATAACACCCTTCAAAATAGCCACAAACAATATCAACTATCTTGGTGTGACTCTAACCAAACAAGTGAAAGATCTATATGACGAGAACTTCAGGTCTCTGAAGAAGGAAATCGAAGAAGACCTCAGAAAATGGAAAAATCTGCCATGCTTGTGGATTGGCAGGATTAATTTAGTTAAAATGGCCATCTTGCCAAAAGCAATCTACAGATTCAATACAATCCCCATCAATATCCCAACTCAGTTCTTCACAGAGTTAGAAAAAGCAATTCTCAAATTCATCTGGAATAACAAAAAACCCAGGATAGCTAAAACTATTCTCAACAACAAAAGAAATTCTGGGGGAATCAGTATCCCTGACTTCAAGCAATACTACAGAGCAATAGTGTTAAAAAACTGCATGGTATTGGCACAGTGACAGTCAAGTGGACCAATGGAATAGAATTGAAGATCCAGAAATGAATCCACACACCTATGGTCACTTGATCCTGACAACGGAGCCAAAAACATCCAGTGGAAAAAAGATAGCCTTTTCAACAAATGGTGCTGGTTCAATTGGAGGTCAGCATGCAGAAGAATTTGAATTGATCCATTCTTATCTCCATGTACTAAACTCACTCCAAGTGGATCAAGGACCTCCAAGTAAAACCAGACACACTGAAACAAATAGAAAAGAAACTGGGGAAGACCCTTGAGTACATGGGCACGGGGGGAAAAATTCTGAACAGATAACCAATAGCTTAGGCTCTAAGATCAAGAATTGAAAAATGGGACCTCATAAAATTACAAAGTTTCTGTAAGGCAAAGGACACTGTTAAAAGGACAAAATGGCAACCATCAAATTGGGAAAGGATATTCACCAACCTTACATCTGATAGAGGGCTAATATCCAATATATACAAAGAACTCAAGAAGTTAGACCCCAGGGAACCAAATAACCCTATTAAAAATGGGGTACAGATCTAAACAAAGAATTTTCACCTGAAGAAATTCAGATTGTTGAGAGGCACCTTAAGAAGTGCCCAGCATCATTAGTCATTAGGGAAATGCAGATCAAAACAACCCTGAGATTTCACCTTACACCAGTCAGAATGGCTAAGGTCAAAAACTCAGGAGACAGCAGGTGTTGGTGAGGATGTGGAGTAAGAGGAACACTCCTCCACTGCTGGTGGGGCTGTAAGATGGTACAACCACTCTGGAAATCAGTCTGCCGGCTCCTCAGAAAACTGGGCATGACACTTCCAGAGGACCCTGCTATACCTCTCCTGGGCATATACCCAGAGGATTCCCCGGCATGCAATAAAGACACATGCTCCATTATGTTCATAGCAGCCCTATTTATAATAGCCAGAAGCTGGAAAGAACCCAGATGTCCCTCAACAGAGGAATGGATACAGAAAATGTGGTATATTTACACAATGTAATACTACTCAGCAATTAGAAACAATGACTTCACAAAATTTTTAGGCAAATGGTTTGATCTGGAAAATATCATCCTAAGTGAGGTAACCCAATCACAAAAGAATACACATGGAATGCAATCTCTGATAAGTGGATATTAATTAGCCAAGAATCCATGACTACCCAAGGCACAAATCGCATAACAAATGACTCCCATGAAGAAGTATGGAGAGGGTCCTGATCCTGGAAAGGATTGATCTAGCATTGGAAGGGAATATAAGGACAGAGAAAAAGAAGGGAGGTGATTGGAGAAGGATGGAGAGAAGAAGGTTTATGGGACATATGGGGAGGGGTGATCCGGGAAAGGGGAAATCATTTGGAATGTAAACAAAGAATATAGAAAATAAAAATATTTAAAAAAGAGGAAATTGGCTTTGTCTAAGGAAAAGACTAATGAGATTAAAATTAGGCCAACAGAGATGTCTCCAAATGACAAGAAGGGGGTAGTAAACACACTATTCAGCATCTATCCTACGATATTAAACCATACAATATAGGTGTGCTTATTGCATTTATCATGCAATATTAAACCACAGAATATAAATGTAGGTTCAATGTTTGAAAAAAGTAAGAAAGGGGGATATAAATGCTTGAAATAAGATCTGAGAACATTTAAAAAATGACAGAAAGCAAACCACAGATCAAAACGTCTGAGCAAACACCAAAGAAAAATAGCAAAAACAAAACCAACCAGCCTTTTATATCTAGGGACACAATGTGCAAAACAAAATTAACAATTACAAGATAATAATGAGAAAATTCATAGGAAAGAAAATGCTTTGCATAAAGAACAGGAAATATAGAAGAGTTCATGTTATAGCCCTTATTCTTGCATGAAATAAATAGTATTAGCCAGGTAAGACAGAACATTACTGAAATCCCAGAACTTGAGAGGCTGGGGCAGGAGGATCATAAGTTTTAGGCCAGTAGGTTACATAACAAGTTAACAGTCTGGGAAACACAGTGACATCTGACTTCAAAGTAAACAAACAAAATGCATATATATTATTAAGAAGAAGTAAAATTGCTTTATCCCATAATGTAAGTGACATATACCAGGAAACCACTAACAACAATAAACAAAAACATTCCTGGAATATTTAAATTATTATAAATATATCACGAATAAGGAATCTGCATCTGTTCTTCCATATTAGAAATAAAATGTTAGAATTTGAAGTAAAAATAACAATACCATTTAAAACACACACAATAATAAAACAATAATAAACATAATAAATAATAGAATATTTATGTATAAGCATAAGAAGGTATTGTGGCAGTTAAATAACAGTCCCAATATTCTTATATGTTTGAATGCTTAAGGCAATGGCACTAATTTGTAGGGCTTAGGAGGTGTGGCTTTGGAGGAAGTCTGTCACTAGGCAACTGGAAGATGTTTGGGTTTCAAGAGCCCAATCTAAGCCAGGTGCATCTCTCTCTTTCCGTTGCCTTCAGATCAAGATAAAGAAATCTTAGCAACTTATGCAGCACTAAATCTGCCTGCATGCTGTCATGCTTCTTCCATGATAAAAATAGACTGAACCTCTGAAACTGTAAGCAGGCCCCTATTAAATGCTTTATTTTATAAGAGTTACTGTGATAACAGTGTCTCTTCACAGCAATAGAACCCTAACTAAGATAGATACATACTTGAAAAACTATATGGCAATGGTGAAAGAAAATTTAAAATGTAGACAGGGACATTCTATATGAACTAAATAAAAGTCCCAATATTGTTAGGGTATGAATTCTTCTCAATTTGATCTATCAATACTATTACCCCAAATAAGATCCTAGCAAGCAGAACTGTTTTATAAAATGTGATCCTGAAGTTTTTCAAAAATACTGAATTATCTCAGAAATTTACTCATTGATGTATTAGCAAAATATATCTTCTGGGTATTTCCAATGAATTTATAGGTATTAAATGTTAACTCTAATGCAACTTCCAATTCTCCTATGCCATTGGATCCCTTTTTAAGTATTACACTAAGAAATATTTGGTGTTTCAAATATATTCACAGTGAGCCATCTCTTTGATCTATGTTTCTGACAACCAACCAAAGTATGATTTAAGATATATATAACTCTCTAGTCTGTAACACATGTAGCACCTATGCTGATTTAGACTGTTTCAATAAATTCTGCAAATCTGACTTTCTGTTGATCATGCTATGAATTTAATATTATATAGTATATATTTATTATAATTATTTAATATTTCAAATAATATTATTTATTTCAAATATTTCAAATAATATTTAATATTATAATAATATTATAATACATAATATATTGTTATGTGGCACGTTTTTTTCAAAATGGATAATTAGTGGTATTGAATGCAAATATTTTGCATGCTTATAGAGAGCTAATTTCCTTTCTACTACTCAAAAAAGTTATTAGCATCTTTTAATGTAATAAGCTTAGGAATACAATCCCAGACTGCTGAAACAAATGAAAAAACTCATTCCTAAAATTCCTTGTTTTCTTGAATCACTCTTAGTACCCAAATATGTTTTAGTTGAAATGCCCTAGAGAACTAGATCAGTGAGAGTTGAGACAGGTGAAGAGGAAAATAGATGAATGGACAGTGGAAGGGAAGGGATATAGAAGATGAGGCAGAAGGAAGAAGAGGAAGAGAAGAGATGAAATTAATTATCATAAGTATTGACTCAAAATATAATGGAAGATGAGAGACCCCATCAATTGCCATCTGGAAGAGTCAGTATGAGTCATGGAAAGCAGTGGTATCATCTAGTCTGAACTGCAAGAGAAGTAAGGGAGCCAATGATATATCTCACAGAAAAATATCATATGTGGGACTGTGGTATTGAAGTAATTCCTTGGAATCTGAAACCCTATGAATCAAAAGCTCCAAGATGTAATGGCAGGAGATTTACAACATCAAGATAAAAAGAACAGAGGGTAGGGACAAATCTCAGGTAGGAAAGCACATGTTCAGCATGTACAAAACTGTAAGTTCATTTCTCTGGAGAGGAAAAGAGGGAGAGGAAGGGACAAGGGATAGGTGGGGGAAAAGATGTAAGTCATTTATCTGATCTTTGTTCCATTTAGATCTTTAACAGATCTTGGTGAGAACAATCTTCTACTTAGTGCACCAATTCAAGAACCTTTCACAAAAATACACTCATAGACACACCTGGAAATGACACTCATAGACACACCTAGCAACATTGGCACACATTAGCACAGTCAAGTTGTTACATAAAATTAAACAACACAATACTATATATGTAGTGGCTATTCCTAGTTGTCAACTTGACTATATCTGGAACGAACTACAATCAAGAATTGGAAGGCTCACATATGATCCTAATCTGGAGGCTCAGAGATACAAGTTTCTGACCTGGATCTTGGCATGGAGATCTTGAAGCATGGTGGCTATGAATCCCAGAAAATTAAGACAAGGAGATCTCTGAGTTTAAGGTCATCTGGGATTAAAGGTGTGGTAGCACATGCCTTTAATCTGGGCCACATACACTGCTGGAGATCTACATAAAGACATTGGAAGAAGACTCACTCTTCCTTGCCTGCTTACCTCATGGGACTGCGCAACTGCTAGATCCTTAGACTTCCATCTACAGCTGCTGTTGACCATTGTTGGTGAGTTAGACTATAAGCTGTAAGTCACTGACAAATTCCCTAACTATATAGAGACTACCCATATGTTCTGTGACTCTAGAGAACCCTGACTAATACAATATAGTATGCTTAATACTGTATAAAATGGCTGAAAATGCTATGAAGATATTTCAGATATTATTGTTTGTCAAAAGCAATGTCTGGATGAGAGATGAATAAGTGATACATAGACTACACTTTGATTAGTATATATAACTTTATTTACTTATCAAACCACTTAAAATTCAAAACACCAAGGCTAACACTGCCATATACAACTATTTTATAGTTATTTAGGGGCCTGAAGAGATGACTCAGCTCTTAAGGTCTAAGGACCTTGTTGCTCTTACATAGGACTTAGATGTGCTTCCCAGAACCCCTCTAGGGACTAACAATTGTTTGTTAAGCTAGTTCTAGGGGATTTACTATCCTCCTTTGGCCTCTGTGGGCACAAAACACAAACATACAGGCAACAACATGTACAATAAAATAAATCTTTAAAAATTATTTAGAGGTCAGGGAATATTGAATATAACAAAAGAATTTAGCCATATTACAAATATACTACAGAATTGCATTGAAAAGGATAAGAGATAACGTTTTCTGGCCTATGACAGTTTGGAAATAAATGAATTCTGTAAGAAAAAGTATATAGACTTTATACTCTAGTTGATGAAGTTATCCCATGGAGACAATAGAAGTTAATAATTTTGATCTTACTATGTTAGATATCTACATATGAATATTTATTGCTGTGCAATTGGCAATAGCAAGGAAATGGAATCAGCCTAGAAATCAATCAACTGAAGAATTGACAATAAAAATGCTTTATTATACAAAATAAAATTTTGCTCAGAACTAAAGAAATATAAAATGATGAAATTTACAGGAAAATAAATGGAACTGGGAAAATACTGAATAAGGTAACCCAGACTCAGAAAAACAAACACTAATACTATATTTCTCTTTCATATATGGAGCCTAGCCTCTGCTTCTGAAATATGTATATCTGGATGGAAGTATTTGTGGGAAAGTCCTGAAAGTTGAAAGGGATTAATTTGACTGGAAACAAGGGGTACTTAGGAAGTGGTTCTCAACCTGTGGGTCATGACCCAATTAGCAAACCTCTATCTTTAAAAATATTTATATTATAATTTATAACTGTAGAAAATTGCAGTTACAAAGTAGCAATGAATATAATTTTATGATTGGGGGTCATCACAACATAAGGAACTATATTAATGGGTCACAGCATTAGGAAGATTGAGAGCCAATGCTCTAGGAGATAGAAGTGATGAGGTAGATTCTGGAAAAGAAAGTATAATTGTGAAGGGATCAGGAAAAAGATGAGAGAATTGGGGTAGGAAAGCTAACAAAATGAAATATATATGAAAATATCATGAAATCCCATTGCATTGGAAGCTAATTTAAAATAACAACAACCAAAAAGATAACAAAACAAGGATACCTAACCAGTATGCCTCAATATACCTACTCAATCAAAGAAAGTCTCAGGAACTATCACAGTCAAAAGATCCTTAAGGGATGTATTATGGTATGCAATAGATAAAACTGGTGAAGGAAGCATAGTGCCTCATGACTATAAGCATAGCACATTGGAGGAAGAGACATAAGGATTGCTTCAAGTTTGAGACAAGGTTTAAGCTGTGTATTGAAATTCCATCTTAAAAAAACCAAAAACATGAAGGAAATCAGAAAACAACAATAATTAGTAATATATCAATAATGACTAGTTAATTTAGACAAATGGAACATACTAACCTATGATCTTAATTAAAGAAAAATGGCACATTATCTATCAGTATTCTCATCCTTTTTAAAACTTCAGAGACTCCCCCCCCCCCAAAGCTGTAGCCTGACTGTGGTATCCCTTTCTCAACAGGGCTGCTTGGCTGGCCTCAGTGAAAAAGGATATACCTATCCTGGCAGGGGGCACCTTCTCAGATGAGAAAGGGAGGGATGATGGGATAGGGGAAGGGCAACATTTAATATAAATAGAGTGAAAGAAAAAAAGAAAGAAAGAAAGAAAGAAAGAAAGAAAGAAAGAAAGAAAGAAAGAAAGAAAGAAAGAAAGAAAGAAGAAAGAAAATTCTGTAAATCTAAAGCTATTAGAAAATAAAAGGCCTGCCTTCTATAAGGCTCATTTATTATGTTGACAGTAATGTGTTTGGCAACTTATTACTATTCTCACGAAGATAAACATGTATTATGAGGTTAGATCTAAAATCTATGCCCATCAACACACCTCTCTGTACTTAAAGAAGACTGATTCATTTTTTTGGTATCCACAGAGCATACCCATATTATGTATCGGCTAGGGAAATGAAAAATAGCTGAAGTAATTTCTTTCAGTGTATACAGAGTGTCTGGCCATCACAGGAACCCATTTACCTTAGAAACAAACAATTAGATTTACACATAGTATAAGAAAATAAGGGTTGAATCACAATGTCATCAGGAAAAGAATTCAACTCTCAATACATGCTGCTTTTTTTCCATAATTACAACACAAGAGCTCAGAAAACAAATGGGGTATAAACAGGAGTAATGGTATTCCAATTTTTGCTTCAGTTACTGATTTTTGCTGTTCTAACTGCTGAGAAAAATTTTGGTACCAGAAAGAATAGTGAAGGCTGTGACTATTACCTCTCCAACTGAGTCTCCTTATCCCATTAAACAAACATCCACAGAAGGGATCATTGTATTGGGTAGATAATTTGTTGTGATTATTGCAGGGAAATTGGGTTGCTTCTACATTAGAGAGGCAAGACATTTTATGTTGAAAGCTTGTGTTTTCTATGGCACATCTTAGTTAAACTACACTCAACATACCTGATCCAAGATTAGCCGCATTACTGAAAAAAAGACCAGATATGAAAGGCCCAAATTGTTTAGGGATTGTACATGTTCCAGTAAAAAAACTTACCATCCAATTGATACATTAGGCTAAAAGAGGTATATGTGATATGTGGTAGAGGAAGATAGCTATGCTTACCAAATTAACCCTCTTATTATTTAATTTGTTCATTGCTGAGACGAAGCCCCTGACCAAAAGGAAAGGGCATCTTAGTTCATTGATAGTCTATCATGATGGAGATGTCATAACAGCTGGAGCTTGTGGCAGCTGATGACACTGAATTGATATTGAGGAAGTAGAAAACAATGAATGGTGGGGCATAGCTTTCTCTTTTTATGCAATCTGGGACCCCCAAACACAGAATGGTGCTGATGTTATTTGGGAGAGCCTTTAAACCTCCGTTAACCTAATCTAGAAACTCTTTCATCTACATGCCTAGTTGCTTTTCTCCTAGCTTGTTTTATATCCTGTTAAGTTGACAGAACTAAGTATCACAGCAGTCATGACCAGGTAGCTATAGTGACATCTAACACAGCCGCATTTTGTGCAACTAATCCCTTTCTCCATGCTATGATAAATTAATTCTGCCAGTAACAAGTATTTTAGATTACAGTATGATGGATTTTATTGTTTTGCCATGATATAGAAGTTGATGAAACTGCATGCAATTCTATATTAGGAAAATGAAATTTTCACTCTGCTGAAATATAAGAGTAGATATTACAAAATGAAAGAAAAAGGACTGTATTCAATGAGTTGTTCTCTTTGGTTCATTTATGGACCCATTTTCCATCATTTTCTAATACTTTCTCATTCACTGCTATCCCCATCCCAACCCACAGTAGAATTTTCAATGCTGTCTTTTTTTTTTTTAATCAGAAGCTGACCGACATTATGTCATTTCTCTTATGTTTTCAAGCTTTCAGAAAAGATTTCTAGGCTGTTACTACTAGTCCTATGTTCCTGCATGTAAACAACACCTTCTAGAATTATCATTTTTCAAGCACACTTTTCCTAGTTCCTGTGGAAAATAGGCCTAGTTTTAGAGAGATTTAAGCAAGCTTACATGTGTATATGCATTAATTGTATAGATATCGTGTCTCTGTATTATCATAGACTTTCTTGATAGGCAGATTCCAAGTATATTAGCTAGTCCTAAGAGGCGTTTAATCTTAATTTCTCTAGCATTCATTTTAAGAAGTTGAATTGATGGCTCAAAGACAGTGAATACTTTTAAATATTTTAATACAGATTTTTATTTTCCCTCCAGTAAGCTTGTGATAACTTATACTGATTTATACAGCACTATATGGAGCAGCTCAGTCACTGAACTTCACTTAAAGCTGGATATTAATATTTTATGTTTGCAAATTTATGGATAAACTATTTTATTGTGTTTCATTTGCATTTCTTTTATTTCTTGTACTAAACACATTCATACTTCCATTTATGTTTAAAGTAAATTATTGTATCTTTTTTCTTTGTATCTATTTGAGATATCATTTTTATTATACTAAAATATTTGCCCCTGACAATATGTATCTTTGATGATGAGAGAAAAAGAGCAAAAGAAATAATCATACAATGAATTACTTTTATTTCAGGTTTCCTAAAAACTGTATAAAATATTTTCCAGAGTTAATTTTAGGGCAAACTTCATTCTCTTCTTGAAAATATACAAAATATCAACATTGCTAAGACTGTATGAATAAGTTAGTAATCAAAAAAATCTCTTCAAGTGGATATCAAAACTTACAACATTCTATTTAGAATGCTACATTTTAAATGCAGTACTTTTTTCATAAGAAGCACTATTGCTTTCAATTTCTTTTCCCCAGGCTACACAAGTCTTTGTTTTCATAAAGAGAAAAGAAATCTAAGCTACCAATAATAAAAAGGGACCATTCCTTGGAAAAATAAATTTGCAATCATATATGATGGAAAGTAGATATAGGCAAAGCCACAAAGTAATAGCCTATTTACATATTATTTCCATAAAGTTTCTTTCGACATAGGATATATGTTTCATTAAAAAAAAAAAAGGGAGTTCCCCTACCCATCTACATTGGAAATTTGAAGCATATATATCTAACTCCTCCCTTTAAACCAATAATGCACACTAACACATCTTTGTTCAATTTCCATTAGGGCAGAGTATTAACTTCCAGAATATTATAAACAATTGAAAATGAGTTTATGCTGCTCCCAGCATTCAAATGACCTTCTGGAATTACATTTTTTTTTCTTGAAGTAGTAAGTCTCTATTGTCTTGATGTCTCAATTAAGAGCTCAAAATCATTCCCTATCTTTTTAGCACCAATATTACTTACCATCTTAACCCAGAGTTTCCTCTCATCTAACTTGATCTATTGTAACAGATGTCTCAACCAACTCTACTACAAATTTTATTTTTGCCAACTCATTCTCAAGTATACTCTATAACCTCCTTTGTAAAATACACATCTGGTTATTATCAATAATCTGAATAGTACCTGTCAAGAGTTTGACAATATTTATTAGATAATCTAATCTCCTTATAATAGTATATCTTATCATTTGTAATCTAGCTCTATATACTATCTTTTGTAACTTAGCTCAATGTAAAAGCCTTCTTGGCTTTGTCTTTCTCTCCATTCCATTCTCTAACCAAATGTAAACTGAGATAGTTAGTGGTCAGTACTCTTTCACAAAACCTGACACCATTACTGATGCTATGATGTGCTTACAGACATGGTTATCCTGAGAGGCCCAACAACCAGCTGAGTCAGACACATGCAGATACTTTCACCCAACCTTTGATCTGAAGTCTGAGACCCCTGTGGTTGAATTAGGGAACAGATGGAATTGAAAGAGGATGGTAACCCCACAGGAAGACCAGCACTCTCAACTAACCCAGACCCCTGGGAGTTTCTGGACACTGAACCTCCAACCAGGCAGCATACATTCACTGGTCCAAGACCCTCAACACATATATAGCAGTAGACTGCCTGGTCTGGCCTCAGTGGGAGAAGATGTGCTCACATCCTTGAGAGACTTGAGGCCCCAGGGAGTGTGGAGGCCTGGTGATATTCCAAGGCATCCTCTCTGAGATGGGGGAAGAAAGAATGGATGGGATAAGGTACTGTGTGAGGGGGAACTAGGTGGCAGGAAACAGATGAATTGTAAATAAATAAAATTTTTAGAAAAAGCTAGTGTAACATTGGCACAGAGTAGTCTCTAAATACATTGTTAGTTAATAGATACAGAGAAATGGGGATATAGTGAAGAAACCATATTGCATAAGAGATGCTTGCTTATTGAGAACCTGGTATGAGTTGTAGCTTCTGCCTCAGGTTGGGTATATAAAAATAATTAGGGACAAATGGCATATGCATATAAAAATAAACAAGTGCACTAGTTAGGGTCCCAGCTGAAAACAGATGGCACACTCCAATTAAGATAATTTGAGGAGGTTTGATTTACAAAGGATCTAATAACAAAGGTTTGTGTGGTATATAGGGAAACTAAGATGACTAGTCCAGGCATCTATCTGTGTGTTACAGAGACATCTAGCTGTTTCTACAGCCACACTTGAGATAAAGGAATAAAGAGAAATTATTGGAAACTTCAATAAAAAGTAAACCACAAAAAGATTCTTGAGAGTAAAAGTAACATTTAAATTAGGAAGGCAGCCAGCCCAAGGTGACCTCCTAACAGAGAAAAAAATCCCCTTAGTTATTCTCTCCTCTTTTACTCTATTGCCAAGACTCTCCATTGGTCAGATGCACCCAATTCAAAAGAACTCTGGGGTTCTGCTGGGTATATAAATCAGATTCTGGGAATACACAACAATGTAGTTATTATGGTTTAAATATGATTTTTCAACCCCCAAACTCATGTTGAAATATATAACCTATTAATCAGATCTGAAGAAGTAGGAGCAGGTTAGATCTTTAAGAGGTAATGAGAGATCTAACTTAATAAATAGATTGATTCATTCATGTGATTAATAGATTTGTGAAATACCAGGTTGGTGAGTTATTCTGATAATGAATCTGCTATAAAAGTTACTTTGGGTTGGTAATTTGCCATTTGACACTTGTTTTTTTTTTTTTTTTTTTGCTATATGACACTACATGCTGTCACAGGAATTTTCCAACACCAGATGTGGCCCTTTGACGTTGAGTCTCCTGAATCATGAGCCAAAGCAAACCTCTTTTCTTTGTACTTACCCAGTCTGTGGTATTGTGTTAACAAGAAAAATGTGCTTAAAAAGTGTAAAAAGGGAAATAATATAAACACAACCACAGAAAGTGTCTTAGTAGACATCTCTAAATCATCATTGAAACAAAAAGAAGTAAATAAATAATTTTGAAGAGTCTAGTATGTATGTATGTATGTATGTTTGTGTGTAACAATACATACATACATACATACATACATACATACATTGAGGACTTAATAAGAGCTTATAGAGAGCTTGATAATTAGTATTTCTGAAAATTATTCAGTGATATCCATTTAGGGGAGATACTCAGATCTCTCCTTAGGAAAGAACTTACCGTCCTGCTGTGAATGGAGCTGTTAGTTTATAATGTCTAGGGTTCATTGCAGATTTTACATTAAATTTGCATTCTTCCCAGCATATCTCAAGCAATGAATGATCTTCATAGCAATACTAGAATATGGCTATTCGTATTTAATGTAGAAGGAACTCTAATAGACAATCATTTCTTGAAACTTCTTTATTGAATTAGCTAAGCTTTTGTCAGATCTATTTCATAATCCAAATCTCTCTTCATATATTTCTGCCTCCTTCCCTTTATCTATGACAGGTCTGTTTATCTCTGACAAGGCTGTTAAAGCACCAATAATTCACTTATACCCTTACCTCTGGGTATGCATTTCCTTAACAGATCTTACAGCTCTCATGTCACACTCCATCACTGAAGGAATTCAGGGGCAAAACTCAAGGCAGGTTGCTAGAAGCAGGAATGGAAGGAGAGGCTATGGAGAACTGCTGTTTACTGGCTTGCTCCTCATGGCTTGCCCAGCCTGCTTTCTAAGGCAACTCTGGATCACTCACGCAAGGATGTTACACACATATCCATTGACTGGGCCCACTCACATGAATAAATCAAGAAAATTCACCACAGACTTGATTACCAATCAGTCTGATGAAGGCAAGATGAACCTCGCTTATATCAAGCTGACAAAACAAAGAAAAAACCCTAATGGAACACTGGTACATGTAAACACTAAATGAATATTCAAAAGAAACTGGAGCGATTTTCAGGGAAAAAGAGTTGGTTCAGCTTTGATGTGGAAAACCACGAAATGGTCCTTAAAGGATGGGAAAAACAACAATTACAAAGCCAAAATCTGTTTCTCAATTCCTATCAAATGTTCCACCCTGCCCTTATATGATATAGATTGTTGAAAGGATCAAATTAGATCATGTAGTTACTGCAACTAATGAGAAAGTCCTCAGGGATGGCCATCATGCCTAACTCCACAAAAATTTTCAAGCCCTTGTCCCTAGAGCACTTCATAGAAATAATGAAAATGCTGAACACCCATTTTCAAAGTTTTTTTTTAATTTTTTCCCTTTTTAATTTGATATTTTCTTTATTTACATTTCAAATGTTTTCCCCTTCTCTGCTTTCCCCCTGGAAACTCCCTATTCCATCCCCCCTCCTCCTGCTTCTATGAGGGTGCTCTATGGGATTGAACTTGAATAAACCTCAACATTAAGGATTCCAGAAAGGTGAAATCTCAGGGTTGTTTTGATAGAGCAATACCAGAACAGGGAAGTGGGAAGGGGTGGATGGGGAACAGGGGGAGGGAAGAGGGCTTATGGGACTTTCAGGGAGTGGGGAGCCAGGAAAGGGGAAATCATTTCAAATGTAAATAAAAAATATATCAAATAAAAAAAAGTTTGAAAAAAATGGATTCCAGTAAGTAGATAGTTGTGTGTCAGTATTCCCCATACTAGCAACTCTGCCAAGAACCCCACCACCACCACCAAGGATTTTAGGAAAACAGAAGGTGGAGAAGGAGAAAACAAGATGCTGATTTTCAAAGGATTTCTGGTTTCAGGTCAGATACAGTAAAAAATAGTTTGGAAATTATCACATCTGTTTTTACAAAATGATAATGAATGTACTCAAAATCAGACACATCTCTTTGATAAAGAAGAGGCTTTCCTGAAATCTGAAGAAAAAGGCAAATTCAGAAAAAGTAGAGCAAGAGAGGCTAGAACCACAAACAAGAAGCAATACTTAAGTGATAATTTTGTTGAGGTATTGGAGACTGTACGAAGTGTGTGGTGAAAATGAGAAATATGTATGGGCCAATGTTGCTTGTACCCTCGCCCCATACTTTGATGAGATTCATTTCTAAGAATATTGCTAGGCTATCATAATGAAGATTAGTTTTTCTTTAGTTTTTGAAACAGGGCCTTACTATGAAGCCCAGGCTGGTTTCATTTTCACAATCCTCCTGCATTCTGAGATTATGACAAGTATGAACAACCATCACCAACTTCATAAGGAAGATCCCTTATGAGTTAAGGGAGGACTATTTACTATATAATATATCCACATTTTTTTCCTGAGAAGATACTAATCTAAATAGTGAAAAACTACCAAAGCCTCACCATTGAATTTTAAGAAAGGCATTCTTATAATCAGTCCTATCTATTCTTCACTTATCATTTAAATCACTATGGAGTTATGAAAGAAAATATATTTGATGCACTAAGCATTGTTTTACATACCTGTATTCTCTGCATGAGTTAGGTGAGTATATCACAAACAAAAGCCCATCCTGAGTGGTATAGCCAGATACTGTCTATAAATAAAACAGGGAAGGATTAACCAGGAAAACCATGCACTAGAGATGGTCCTGGTAAATAGCCTAGAGTCACCTAGAAAGAGGAATCCTCAACTGAAGAAGTATAATCCTTGATTATACTGGACTGTGACCATGTCTGTGAGAGATGATCATGACTGATGATATGAGAGGGCACACATTACTGTGTGTGGCACCATCTATTCAAAGGTAGCTCTGGGATATGTAAGGAAGCCTTATATATGAGAGTGTCAGGGAGTAAGCATTACCCAGCATTCTTCCATAGTTTGCACTATAGCTCCTATTTAAATTCTCAACAACTGATTATAACCTGGATGAATAAGATGAAACAAATTCTTTTCTCCACAAAGTTGCTTTTTGTCCGAGTGTTGTGTTACTGCAACAAAAAGAAACTAGAAGAGAGGCAAATTTTTCATTAAAGATTGATATACATTTATAATCCTAAGTGAAAGGCTGAGGCAGGAGGCCAGTGTCAGGCATACATACAGGGTGAGATCATCTCAAACAAGAGAAGAAAGAAGGATATTGAATTAGGATATATCTATCTGCACACCAACACATTAGTAAGAATGTATATACACTGTTTTAAAAGCTGTAAAGCATAAACTAAGCATGTTGGTCAGTATCAAAGTGCTTGGTTAGCAGTAAGGCTCTAAGTTACATTCACATAATTATATATATACATATATGTGTGTGTGTGTGTGTGTGTGTGTATGTGTATGTTTGTGGGTGTGTGTGGGTGTGTGCGGGTATGTATGTATATATGTATGTATATGGCAGACAGACAAAGAGATAGAATTATAAATATAAACTGTCTCTAGGGAAAAATATTTGGGAAATCCCAAAAGGAAGAGAAGAAACAACAATGGCAATAGAAGAACTTGTATATTTGAACCTGTTTGCATTAAGTGCTACAGTACATATTTAACAAAGCCAAATTCCTAGCTTGAGTACTGATTATTCACCTCTATTAGAAAACTTAATGTGCATATATTTCATCCAAGAAACAAAAAGTAGATCAATAGGCAAGAAAAATGACAAGAGATAAAGCAATTATCAAAAAAAAAAATAAAGACTCAAATAGGACAAAGGCTGAAATTATCAGATGAATAAATTAAAAATAATAATTAGTACAATAAAATCTCTAATAGAAAAGTACACAGAATACAATGAGATTAGTAATATAAGCAGACAGAAACTCTAAGATTATCAAAAAGAACTGCTGAAAATAAAAAATACATAATGGAAATTGAGAATGATTTAGATGGACCAATTGTGTACCTCAGGAAAGACCTAGTAAGACTAAAGACAAGTCAATATTTTTCCAAAGTAAAATAGAAAGAGAAAATAAAAACAAGAGAAGACAGAATATTTGCATACAGTAAGAACATACAAAATATTTTGAAACATGATTAATAATTTTAGAGAAGAAATAACATGAAAGTATATAAAATGGTAAATTAAAGCCAGGTAAAACAGAAAAAAGAGGTCCAACCACTAATTACAAGATAATTACAAAGTGATTGATATTAAGAAAAATTACTAGTCAGGCCCTGCAGAACAGAGGATCCAGCCCTGAGGCAGATCTTCTGGAACTGGACCTAACAGGTGACTACAAGCTTTCTTAAGATCATGGGTGAGCCTGGGCTACAACACCACATCTCCAGGTCCTGCAAGAGGCCAGAGGGCCAACCGGGACGCTGGCTGGGAGGAGTCATTGTGCTCTGGTGAGTCCACCTGGCCCTGGGCGGGAACCTTCAGGTGTCTGCTTCGGGATCTGAACAGCCTGGGCCACTGCACCCAGTCTCCAGGCAGTGCAGGAGGTCAGCTGGGCACCCAGAGACCAGCTGCAAAGAGGAAGCTTGCACTGTTGAGTCCAGCATTGACAACAAGACCAACTAACAACAGTGTGAACTAGATGGCAAAAGGTAAATGCAGGAACGTCACTAACAGAAATCAAGGCAATATGGTAGCATCTAAACCCAGTTCTCCATTAGCAGCATGTCCTGGATACACCAACACTCCAGAAAAACAAGATATGGATTTAAAATCACTGGTCACGATGCTGTTACAGGACATAAATAAATCTCTTAAAGAAATTCAGGAGAAAATAGATCAAAAGTTAGAAGCCCTTACAAGGGAAACACAAAAACCATTGAAAGAAATTCAGGAGAATTTGCTGCATACAGGAAACATACCTCAGTGTCAAAGACAAACACTACCTGAGAGTAAAAGGCTGGAAGGCAATTTTACAAGCAAATGGTCTCAGGAAACAAGCCAGAGTAACCATTCTAATATCAGACAAAATTGACGTTCAAACTAAAGTCATCAAAAGAGACACTGAGGGACACTTCTGGCTGGTCAAAGGAAAAACACACCAAGAAGAACGCTCAATCCTCAACATCTATGCTCCAAATGCAAAGGTAACCTCATTCATAAATGAAACTTTACTAAAGCACACATTGCACCTAATAATTGTGGGAGACTTCAACATTGCACTTTCCTCAATGGACCGATCAGGAAAACAGAAACTAAACAGGGACACAGTGAAAGTAATTGAAGCCTGGGACCAATTATATATATATATATATATAAAACATTTCACCCTAAAGCAAAAGAATATACCTTTTACTCAACACCTCATGGTACCTTCTCCAAAATCGACCATATAATTGGTCATAAGACAGACCTCAACAAATATAAGAAGATTGAAATAATCCTATGCCTCCTATCAGATCACTGTGGAGTAAAAGTAGTCTTCAATAGCAACAAAAGCAATAGAAAGCCCACATATATGTGGAAACTGAACAATATTCTACTCAATGATACCTTGGTCAAGGAACAAATAAAGAAAGAAATCAAAGGCTTTTAGAATTTAACGAAAATGAAGACACAACATACCCAAATCTATGGGACACAATGAAAACAGTGCTAAGAGGAAAACTCATAGCCCAGAGTGCCTCAAAAAAGAAAATGGAGAGAGCATACACTAGCAGCTTAATGACACACCTGAAAGCCCTGGAGCTAAAAGAAACGAATTCACCCAGGAGGAGTAGAAGGCAGGAAATCATCAAACTCAGGGCTGAAATCAATCAAGTAGAAACTAAGAGAACCATACAAAGAATCAACAAACCAGGAGCTGGTTCTTTGAGAAAATCAACAAGATAAATAAACCCTTAGCCAGACTGACCAAAGGGCACAGAGTTTGTATCCAGATTAACAAAATTAGAAATGAAAAGGGAGATATAACAACAGAAACTGAGGAAATTCAAAAAATCATCAGATCTTACTACCAAAGCCTATACTCAACAAAACTAGAGAATCTGGAGGAAACGGACAATTTCCCAGACAGTTACCAAACACAAAAATTAAATCAGGATCAAATAGATCATCTAAACAGGCCAATAACCTCTAAAGAAATAAAAGGGGTCATAGAAAGTCTCCCAAACAAAAAAGCAGGGACCAGATTGCTTCAGTGCAGAATTCTATCAGACCTTCAAAGAAGACCAAACACCAATACTCTTCAAACTGTTCCACAAAATAGAAAAAGAAGGAACACTACCTAACTCATTCTATGAAGCCAAAATTACACTGATACCAAAACCACACAAAGATCCAAGAAAGAAAGAGAACTTCAGGCCAGTTTCCCTTATGAATATCGATGCAAAAATACTCAATAAAACTCTTGCCAACCAAATCCAAGAACACATCAAAACGATCATCCATCATGATCAAGTGGGCTTCATCCCAGGGATGCAGGGATGGTTCAATATAAAAGAAATCCATCAATGCAATCCACTGCATAAACAAACTCAAAGAAAAAACCATATGATCCTTTCATTAGATGCTGAAAAAGCATTTGACAAAATTCAGCATCCTTTCATGCTAAAAGTCTTGGAAAGAACAGGAATTCAAAGCCCATACCTAAAAATAGTTAAAGCAATATACAGCAAACTGACAGTCAATATCAAACTAAATGGAGAGAAACTTGAAGCAATCCCACTAAAATCAGGGACTAGCCAAGGCTGCCCTTTCTCTCCATATCTTTTCAATATAGTACTTGAAGTTCTAGCTAGAACAATTAAACAACATAAGGAGGTCAAAGGGATACAAATTGGAAAGGAAGAAGTAAAATTATCACTATTTGCAGGTGACATGATAGTATACTTAAGTGACCCAAAAAACTCCACCAGAGAACTCCTACAACTGATAAACAACTTCAGCAAAGTGGCTGGTTATAAAATCAACTCAAACAAATCAGTTGTCTTCCTATACTCAAAGGATAAGCAGGCTGAGAAAGAAGTTAGGGAAATGATACCCTTCGCAATAGCCACAAACAATATGAAGTATCTTGGTGTGACTCTAACCAAACAAGTGAAAGATCCATACAACAAGAACTTCAGGTCACTGAGGAAGGAAATTGAAGAAGACCTCAGAAAATGGAGAAATCTTCCATGCTTGTGGATAGCAATATACAGATTCAATGCAATCCCCATCAAAATACAAACTCAGTGCTTCACAGAGTTAGAAAAAGGAATTCTCAAATTTATCTGGAATATCAAAAAACCCAGGATAGTTAAAACTTTTCTCCACAGTAAAATAACTTATGGGGGAATTAGTATCCCAGACATCAAGCAATACTACAGAGGAATGGTGTTAAAAACTGCATAGTATTGGCACAGGGACAGGCAGGTGGGTCAATGGAATAGAATTGAAGACCCAGAAATGAATCCACACCCCTATGGTCACTTGATCTTCGACAAAGGAGCTGAAAACATCCAGTGGAAAAAAGAGAGTCTTTTCAACAAATGGTGCTGGTTCAACTGGAGGTCAGCATGCAGGAGAATGGGAATTGATCCATTCTTATCTCCTTGTACTAAGCTCAACTCCAAGTGGATCAAGGACCTCCACATAAAGCCAGACACACTGAAACTAATAGAAAAGAAGCTGGGGAAAACCCTTGAGGACATAGGCACATGGGAAAATTTCCTGAACAGAACACTAATAGCTTATGCTCTAAGATCAAGAATTGACAAATGGAATCTCATAAAATTACAAAGTTTCTGTAAGGCAAAGGACACTGTCAAAAGGACAAAATGGCAACCAACAAATTGGGAAAAGATCTTAACCAATCCTACATCCGATAGAGGGCTAGTATCCAATATATACAAAGAACTCAAGAAGTTAGACCCCAGAGAACCAAATAACCCTATTAAAAAACATGGGGTACAGACCTAAACAAAGAATTTTCACCTGAAGGAATTCAGATGGCCGAGAAGCACCTTGAGAAATGCTCAACATCATTAGCCATTAGGGAAATGCAAATCAAAACAACACTGAGATTTCACCTCACACCAGTCAGAATGGCTAAGGTTAAAAATGCAGGAGATAGCAGGTGTTGGGGAGGATGTGGAGAAAGAGGAATCCTCCTTCACTGCTGGTGGGACTGTAAGATGATACAACCAATGTGGAAATCAGTCTGGTGGTTCCTAAGAAAACTGGACATGACACTTCTGGAGGACCCTGCTATGCCTCTCCAGGGCATATACCCAGAGAATTCCCCAGCATGCAATAAGGACACATGCTCCTCTATGTTCATAGCAGCCTTATTTATAATAGCCAGAAGCTAGAAAGAACCCAGAAATCCCTCAATGGAGGAATGGATACAGAAAATATGGTATATATACACAATAGAGTACTATTCAGCAATTAAAAACAATGAATTCATGAATTTTTTAGGCCAATGGATGGAACTGGAAAATATCATCCTAAGCAAGGTAACACAATCACAAAAGAATACACATGGAATGCAGTCATTGATAAGTGGATATTAATTAGCCCTGAAGCTCTGAATACTGAAGATACAATTAGCATATCACGTGATTCCCATGAAGAAGGAAGAAGAGGGCCCTATTCCTGAAAAGGTTTGATCCAGCAGTGTAGGGGAGTACTAGGACAGAAAAAAGGGAGGAGGAAAGATAGGAGAATGGATGGATAGAAGAGGACATATGGAACATATGGGGAGGAGGGAACTGGGAAAGGGGAAAGCTTTTGGATTGTAAACAAAGAATATAGAAAAAAATATATATATATAAAGAAAAATTACATTAGTAACTGCATTAAGTGTGGATAGCCTAAGTATACCAATAAAGAGTTATTTTTTTCTAAAAATATTTTTATTAATTCTCTGAGAATCTCCTACAATATATTTTTTTTTCTTTTTTTTTTCTTTTTTTTTATTATTCGATATAATTTATTTACATTTCAAATGATTTCCCCTTTTCTAGCCCCCCCACTCCCCGAAAGTCCCGCAAGCCCCCTTCTCTTCCCCTGTCCTCCCACCCACCCCTTCCCACTTCCCCGTTCTGGTTTTGCTGAATACTGTTTCACTGAGTCTTTCCAGAACCAGGGGCCACTCCTCCTTTCTTCTTGTACCTCATTTGATGTGTGGATTATGTTTTGGGTATTCCAGTTTTCTAGGTTAATATCCACTTATTAGTGAGTGCATACCATGATTCACCTTTTGAGTCTGGGTTACCTCACTTAGTATGATATTCTCTAGCTCCATCCATTTGCCTAAGAATTTCATGAATTCATTGTTTCTAATGGCTGAATAGTACTCCATTGTGTAGATATACCACATTTTTTGCATCCACTCTTCTGTTGAGGGATACCTGGGTTCTTTCCAGCATCTGGCAATTACAAATAGGGCTGCTATGAACATAGTAGAACATGTATCCTTATTACATGGTGGGGAGTCTTCTGGGTATATGCCCAGGAGTGGTATAGCAGGATCTTCTGGAAGTAAGGTGCCCAGTTTTCGGAGGAACCGCCAGACTGATTTCCAGAGTGGTTGTACCAATTTGCAACCCCACCAGCAGTGGAGGAGTGTTCCTCTTTCTCCACACCCTCTCCAACACCTGCTGTCTCCTGAATTTTTAATCTTAGCCATTCTGACTGGTGTAAGATGAAATCTTAGGGTTGTTTTGATTTGCATTTCCCTAATGACTAATGAAGTTGAGCATTTTTTAAGATGCTTCTCCGCCATCCGAAGTTCTTCAGGTGAGAATTCTTTGTTTAACTCTGTACCCCCATTTTTTAATAGGGTTGTTTGGTTTTCTGGAGTCTAACTTCTTGAGTTCTTTATATATATTGGATATTAGCCCTCTATCTGATGTAGGATTGGTGAAGATCTTTTCCCAATTTGTTGGTTGCCGATTTGTCCTCTTGATGGTGTCCTTTGCCTTACAGAAACTTTGTAATTTTATGAGGTCCCATTTGTCAATTCTTGCTCTTAGAGCATACGCTATTGGTGTTCTGTTCAGAAACTTTCTCCCTGTACCGATGTCCTCAAGGGTCTTCCCCAGTTTTTTTTCTATTAGCTTCAGAGTGTCTGGCTTTATGTGGAGGTCCTTGATCCATTTGGATTTGAGCTTAGTACAAGGAGACAAGGATGGATCAATTCGCATTCTTCTGCATGCTGACCTCCAGTTGAACCAGCACCATTTGTTGAAAAGGCTATCTTTTTTCCATTGGATGTTTTCAGCCTCTTTGTCGAGGATCAAGTGGCCATAGGTGTGTGGGTTCATTTCTGGATCTTCAATCCTGTTCCATTGATCCTCCTGTCTGTCACTGTACCAATACCATGCAGTTTTTAACACTATTGCTCTGTAGTATTGCTTGAGGTCAGGGATACTGATTCCCCCAGATTTCCTTTTGTTGCTGAGAATAGTTTTAGCTATCCTGGGTTTTTTGTTGTTCCAGATGAATTTGATAATTGCTCTTTCTAGCTCTGTGAAGAATTGAGTTGGGATTTTGATGGGTATTGCATTGAATCTGTATAGTGCTTTAGGCAAAATGGCCATTTTAACTATATTGATTCTGCCGATCCATGAGCATGGGAGGTTTTCCCATTTTTTGAGGTCTTCTTCCATTTCCTTCTTCAGAGTCTTGAAGTTCTTGTCATACAGATCTTTCACATGTTTGGTAAGAGTCACCCCAAGATACTTTATACTGTTTGTGGCTATTGTGAAGGGGGTCATTTCCCTAATTTCTTTCTCAGCCTGCTTATCCTTTGAGTATAGGAAGGCCACTGATTTGCTTGAGTTGACTTTATAACCTGCCACTTTGCTGAAGTTGTTTATCAGCTGTAGGAGCTCTCTAGTGGAGTTCTTTGGGTCACTTAGGTAGACGATCATGTCGTCTGCAAATAATGATAGTTTGACTTCTTCCTTTCCAATTTGTATCCCTTTGACCTCCTTATGTTGTCGAATTGCCCGAGCTAGTACCTCAAGTACAATATTGAAAAGATAAGGAGAAAGGGGGCAGCCTTGTCTGGTCCCTGATTTCAGTGGGATTGCTTCAAGTTTCTCTCCATTTAGTTTGATGCTGGCTACCGGTTTGCTGTATATTGCTTTTACTATGTTTAGGTATGGGCCTTGAATTCCTGTTCTCTCCAAGACTTTAAGCATGAAGGGATGCTGAATTTTGTCAAATGCTTTTTCAGCATCCAATGAAATGACCATGTGGTTTTGTTCTTTGAGTTTGTTTATGTAGTGGATTGTATTGATGGATTTCCGTATATTGAACCAACCCTGCATTCCTGGGATAAAGCCTACTTGATCATGGTGGATGATCGTTTTGATGTGTTCTTGGATTCGGTTGGCAAGAATTTTATTGAGTATTTTTGCATCGATGTTCATAAGGGAAATTGGTCTGAAGTTCTCTTTCATTGTTGGATCTTTGTGTGGCTTTGGTATCAGCGTAATTGTGGCTTCGTAGAAGGAATTGGGTAGTGTTCCTTCTGTTTCTATTTTGTGGAATAGTTTGAAGAGTATTGGTGTTAACTCTTCTTTGAAGGTCTGGTAGAATTCTGCACTGAAGCCATCTGGTCCTGTGCTTTTTTTGGTTGGAAGACTTTCTATGACTCCTTCTATTTCTTTAGGCATTATGGGACTGTTTAGATGGTCTAGTTGGTCCTGATTTAATTTTGGTATTTGGTATCTGTCAAGGAAATTGTCCATTTCCTCCAGATTCTCCAGTTGTGTTGAGTATAGGCTCTTGTAGTAGGATCTGATGATTTTTTGGATTTCCTCAGTTTCCGTTGTTATATCTCCCTTTTCATTTCTAAGTTTGTTAATTTGGATACTTTCTCTGTGCCCTTTGGTCATTCTGGCTAAGGGTTTATCTATCTTGTTGATTTTCTCAAAGAACCAGCTCCTGGTATTGTTGATTTTTTGTATGGTTCTCTTTGTTTCTACTTGATTGATTTCGGCCCTGAGTTTGATGATTTCCTGCCTTCTACTCCTCCTGGGCGAAATAGCTTCTTTTTGTTCCAGGGCTTTCAGGTGTGTCATTAAGCTGGTAATGTATGCTCTCTCCATTTTCTTTTTGGAGGCACTCAGGGCTATGAGTTTTCCTCTTAGCACTGCTTTCATTGTGTCCCATAGATTTGGGTATGTTGTGTTTTCATTTTCATTGTGTTCTAAAAAGTCTTTAATTTCTTTCTTTATTTCTTCCTTGACCAAGGTATCATTGAGTAGAGTATTGTTCAGTTTCCACGTGTATGTGGGCTTTCTGTTGTTTCTGTTGCTATTGAAGACCACTTTTACTCCATAGTGATCAGATAGGAGGCATGGGATTAGTTCGATCTTCTTATATTTGTTGAGGTCTGTCTTGTGACCAATTATATGGTCGATTTTGGAGAAGGTACCATGAGGTGCTGAGAAAAAGGTATATTCTTTTGTTTTAGGATAGAATGTTCTATATATATCTGTTAAATCTAATTGGTCCAAAGCTTCAATTAGTTTCATTGTGTCCCTGTTTAGTTTCTGTTTTCCTGATCGGTCCATTGAGGAAAGTGCAGTGTTGAAGTCACCCACAATTATTGTGTTAGGTGCAATGTGTGCTTTTAGTTTTAATAAAGTTTCTTTTACAAAAGAGGGTGCCCTTACATTTGGGGCATAGATGTTCAGGATTGTCAGTTCTTCTTTTTGTATTTTTCCTTTGACCAGCAAGAAGTGTCCCTCAGGGTCTCTTTTGATGACTTTGGGTTGAAAGTCAATTTTATCTGATATTAAAATGGCTACTCCAGCTTGTTTCCTGAGACCATTTGCTTGTAAAATTGTCTTCCAGCCTTTTACTCTAAGGTAGTGTTTGTCTTTGACCCTGAGGTGTGTTTCCTGTAAGCAGCAAAATGTAGGGTCCTGTTTACGCATCCATTCAGTTAGTCTGTGTCTTTTTATTGGGGCATTAAGTCCATTGATGTTAAGAGATATTAAGGAATAGTGATTGTTACTTCCTATCATTTTTGACGTTATTTTTTAAATTTGAATGCTTAACTTCTTTTGGGTTTGATGAAAGGTTACTATCTTGCTTTTTCCAGGGTGAAGTTTCCCTCCTTGTATTGGTGTTGTCCTCCTATTATCCTTTTTAGGGCCGGGTTTGTGGATAGATATTGGGTAAACTTGGTTTTGTCATGAAATATCTTAGTTTCTCCATCTATGGTGATTGAGAGTTTTGCTGGATATAGTAGTTTTGGTTGGCATTTGTGTTCTCTTAGAGTCTGCATGAGATCTGCCCAGGACCTTCTAGCCTTCATAGTCTCAGGTGAAAAGTCTGCTGTGATTCTGATAGGTCTTCCTTTATATGTTACTTGGCCTTTTTCTCTTACTGCCTTTAGTATTCTTTCTTTGTTTAGAACATTTGGTGTTTTGATTATTATGTGACGGGAAGTATTTCTGTTCTGGTCCAGTCTGTTTGGAGTTCTGTAGGCTTCTTGTATATTCATGGGCATCTCTCTCTTTAGGTTAGGGAAGTTTTCTTCCATAATTTTATTGAAGATATTTGCTGGCCCTTTAAGTTGTAAATCTTCACTCTCCTCTATGCCTATAATCCTTAGGTTTGGTCTTCTCATTGTGTCCTGGATTTCCTGGATATTTTGGGTTACAAGCTTTTTGCATTTTGCATTTTCTTTAACTGTTGAGTCCATGGTTTCTATGGAATCTTCAGCATCTGAGATTCTTTCTTCTATCTCTTGTATTCTCTTGTTGATATTTGTATCTCTGTCCCCTGATTTCTTCCCAAGGCTTTCTATCTCCAAAGTTGTCTCCCTTTGAGTTTTCTTAGTTGTTTCTACTTCTGATTTTAGATCCTGGATGGTTTTGCTTAGCTCCTTCACTTGCATGTTTGTGTTTTCCTGTAATTCTTTAAGAGATTTTTGTGTTTTCTCTTTCATGAGCTCAGCCTGTTGACCAAAGTTCTCCTGTATTTCTTTAAGAGATTTTTGTGTTTCGTCTTTCATGACCTCAGCCTGTTGAGCAAAGTTCTCCTGTATTTCTTTAAGTGTTTTTTGCATTTCCTCCTTGTTGGCTTTTGTATTCTCCTGGATTTCTTTCAATGATTTTTGTGTTTCCCTTGCAAGGGCTTCTACCTTTTGATCCATTGTCTCCTGAATTTCTTTATGTATGACCTTCATGTGTTCCTGTACCAGCATCATGACCAGTGATTTTAAATCCAAATCTTGTTTTACTGGTGTGATGGGGTATCCAGGACATGTTGGTAGAGGAGAATTGGGTTCAGATGTTGCCATATTGCCTTGATTTCTGTTAGTGACGTTCCTGCGTTTGCCTTTTGCCATCTAGATCTCACTGGTGTTAGTTTATCTTGTCAGTGCTGGACTCACCAGTGCAAGCTGCCCCTTCCCAGTTGGCCTCTGGTGCACAGCTTACCTCCTGCACTGCTTGTAGACAGTGTGCTGCTGCCCAGGCTGTTCAGATCCCAAAGCAGGCACCCGAAGGCTCCCGCTGGGGCCCGCTGGATTCACTGGAGCACACTGACTTCTCCCAGCTGGCCGCCCGGAAGCCCAGCTAGCCACTTGCAGGACTTGGAGATGTAATGCTGCCGCCCAGACTGATCTGGATCCGGAAGCGGAGAGAGTAGAGCTAAGGGCTTCTGCCTGAGGCCTTGCCCCAGATTGTGTCTGTGGAGCAGATGGAGCCCGTGTGCACTCCCAGGGAGTGCCGACGGTGTATGCTACTGTGACCTCCCCTGAGTTCCGCTCACTCCGCTGGGCAGCCGATCTGCCAACCGGGCTATCGCACACAAGGTTAGCCTGGCCGCCCAGTCCCTGAGTCCAGGCAAAAGCCTGGGAGGCCAAGGACCGAGCAAAGTTCCCCTAGGGCTATGACTGTTAATTGGGTTTGCCAGGTGACTAGGATGGCGGGCGTGTGCGCCCGCGCTCCCTGAAAGCGCCGGGAGAGTCTGCTTTGCTAACAATCGCCTGGGCGGGTTGACTCACAGATGGCCCACCAAGCCGCCCAGTTCTTGGGGTCAGTCCTGTGCCTTTGGGGCCTGGACCCCCGCTTTGTTAGCCTTAGGCTATGCCTGTTACAGGTCTGCCCGCCTGAGCTCTCTGTCGTCCTGCAGGCAAAATGGCGGCGGCGCGCTCGCAGGCCTGGGCAAAAAACCTCCTGGTTGGGTTGGCACCCCGATGGCCCCCCCGACCCGCCCAGGGCCTGGGTGCAGGCCAACGCCCGTCGGGCTCAGACCACCGCGGTGTTGGCCTCGGATTATGTTTGTGTACCTCAGTCTGTCCGATTCCTGGAGTACGGAACCAAGATGGATCCTCCTCTCCTGACTGGTGGGAGGCCGAGTTCTGAAGTGGCCTCCGTGCAGGAAAGGTGCCGCACAACTGCAGCTGCTTGCTGTCCGGCTGGTCAGCGAAGGTCAGTGGTCGTGGGCGCAGGGCCTAACTGGTCCCTGTGACGCCTTGGTTCCACTGCTGATGGCCCTTCAGCTGGAGCAGCCACTGCTGCCGCTGCTGCCGCCTCCGCCGCCGCCTCCGCCGCCTAATATATTTTTGAATGTACCACTCTTCACTTCTCCACTTAACTTCTCCCAGAAACACCCAATCTCTCCATCCCAAACTTTGTATCTTACTTTTAAATTAAAAAAATAGACTTATTTATTTTATGTGCCTGAGTATTTTACATACATGTATATATGTTCCTAATATGCATGCCTGGTGGCCAAGGGGGTCAGAAGAAAACATTAGATCCTTTTGAACCTGAAGTAACGATGGTCATGAGTTACTTTGTAGGCTCTGGGAACTGAGCATCAAATTTTCTTAACCAATAAGCCAACTGTCTAGCCCTGTGCCCTCTTTCAAATAATACATAGAATCTAGTTTGTGCTGCCTGTATATGTGGGACCATATGCTGAAACAGTCAAAATAATCTCCTTGTATATCTGTGCCTATAAATTTGATAACAGGGTTACATATATAAGAAAACTGACTCTCCCTCCACGCAGCATTCAACTATTTCTAACCGTTTTTCAGCTTGAGGAAGATGCTTATGTAACTTTTCCCAAACCATCTTTAAATAATGACTATCATGAAATTGTACAGGTTATCTGTGTGCAGCCATAGTTGCTGAAGACAGACATTTTCAGCATGTATTTAGAAACCAGACCCATTCCATAAGAGAAGCCCACTTTTCAATATTAAGACTAGTAATTTAAAAAGTAAACATTAGAGAAAAATGTACTATGGTAATACTAATTAAATGAAATCAGGAGTATCAATATTCAGACAAAGTGGATTTTGAAATGAGGAAAATTATCAGAGAAAAAGAAAGGAAATGTATAATGACAAAATGATCAATTCACTAGCAAGAGCAATCCCAAACACATATGAAACTGTCTAGAGTGCCAAATTATCTGAGACCAAAACTAATTAAGAAAAAAGTAGAAAATTCAGTATTATATTTTGAGACCTCATTGCCCTGTCTGTACATGATAAGATCAAGAAGGCCAAAAATCAATTAGAACAAGAGTTGTTATGAGCAACCCCATCAATCATTTTGATATCACTATCTTTAATAGAATGCTCTATACAACACCAGAAGCATATATTTCTTTTCAAATTTCCTTGTACCATTCAACAAGATAGATCCAATTCTGGACAACAGAATGCATCTTTAAAATGTTTAAATAATTTAAAATCATTAAAAGTATGTTCTCTGGTCACAGATTTTAAAATAGAAAATAATAACAAAAGACACTTTAAAATTTACAATAAATTTGGAAATTAAAGAAAATCTCATAACAGATGGGTCAAAGAGGATATCTTCAGATCACATAAAAGCATTTTAATTAAATGCTAATGAAAGCACATTTATCAAAATGTGTAAGATTCAGTGAAGCACAGTTTCAAGGGAAATTTATAGAATAAAATGTATGTAGTAGAAAAGAAGAAAGACTCAAAATCAATGTTAAGCTTGAAACATAGGCAACAAAAGAAAGAGGAAACTTTATGGCACATAGCACTAAAAATGATAAAAAAAAAAGATAAAACTCTATGAAATTAAAGACAAAAGTCATGTAGAAAATTTGTGAAATAAAAGATAATTCTTTTAAAAGTTCCCGAGTTTAAAACTGAATAAAACCTAACGGTGCTCTGTGGAGGGGGGATGGAAGAGAAAGAAAATTCAAATTAGTCTTATGAGGTAAAGTTCATCATTACCAATTACAAGAATATTAGATGGATTATGCAAATGTAGACTGGTGGATGGCTCAACTGGTAAAATGCCTTACTGCACAAAATTATGAGGAACTGAGTGTGGATCCCCAGCATCCACACAGAAGCAGAAGCTACACACCCTAGCACTGTGGGTGGGGTTGCAAGGAAAGAATGAGAGGGCTCTTCAGACTGCCAGTGGCAGCCTTCTCTGTCCCCTCCCCTGTTTTTGCCACCTGTGGATCCCAGAGATTTTTCCCTTCTAATCTCCTCCACCCATTCGTTGCTTTGTCCCAGCTCCCAACCCCAGCAGATACCCATTACTATCTCAAAAGCTGCTTCTACTAGGAAAACAAGTAGGCTGCCAGTAGAACCACATGTCTCCTTCTACTCCTCCAGATTAAATTCGCAGCCAAATCTCATACCAGCCCCATATTAGAAAACTCACTGCTGCCTTCCTGTCTGCCAGCCTCCATCCCCAATGGATTACAAAGATCGTCACCTACAACCTCCTTTTCCCAATTTGTCCCTTTATCGCAGACTCATATAACAGCAGGTCTATCTTGAGGACACACCAGCTAAGCAGGCCAATGAAACAGGTCCACAGAAAATATCCTTCTAGGTAGCATACAACAGCCACACATCACATTCTCTTAAAGTCCAGGGAGGAAGTATAAAACAGGGATCAAAACAGTCAACCAACAGCAGTGAAACATTGGACAGAATTTAGGGAGTCTTACGGAAGAGTTAAAGAAAGGATTAAGGGTCCTGGAGGGGATAACCAACCCAGAGAAAGACCAATAGACTCAACTAACTAATGTGGTGGTCACTTAGGGGCTCTCAGAAAATGAAACATCAACCAAAGAATATAAACAGGTTGGACCTAGGCCTTCTGCATATATGTAGCAGATGTGCAGCTCAGTCTTCATGTGGGTCCCCCAGCAACTGGAGAAGGGGCTGTTGCCTGTCTGGGGATTCCATTTCCTTAACTAGGTTGCTTTGTCTGAACTTAGTGGAAGATATTCCATGATGAAGTCAAATATAAACAATATCTATCTACAAGTCCAGCCATATAGAAGGTTCTGGAATGAAAACTTCAATCTAAGGAGGTTAACTCCATCCATGAAATCTCAGAGAGTAAAAATAATCACAGACCACCAAAGTTAAAAACGGAATGTATGAGCATACATAAATGCACTCAAAGAGAGGGAGAGGGAGAGGAAGAGGGAGAGGGAGAGGGAGAGAGAGAGAAAGAGAGAGAGAGAGCGAGCATTATAACCACAACCCACAACCATCACCATCACCATCGCCATCACCACCACCAACAAAATAATATGAATCAACAATCATTGGCCATCCATTGAAATCTCTCAATATCAATGGTCTCATTTCCCCCATAAATAGACACAGACTAACAGAATATATGCTAAGAAGGAACACATCTTTTGGAGCATGAAAGAAACATATCTCAACATCAAGGGTAGACATTACTTTAAAGTGAAAAGTTAGAAACTGTACTGAGAAAAATAAACCTAAGAAATGTGTTGGTGAAGCCATTTTAATATCTAACAAATAGACTTCATACCAAAACTAATTAAAAGCAATTAGGGAAAGACATGATATTCTTATCAAAGCAAAAAGCCACTGAGATGACATTTCAATTCTCAACATATACAAAGGCACTCAAGTCTACAAAAGAAAACATCTAAAGTTTAAGTCGTATATTGACCTTCACACACACATTGACAAGGGGAGATTTTAATACCACACACTAAACAATGAAAATGTGATGTAGACAAATACTAAACAGAGAAATACTGCAGTTAACAGACATTATGAAACAAATGAATCTATCAAATATTCTGTACAAACACAAAAGAATATATCTTACTCTCTGTACCTCATGGAACTTTCTCCAAAATTAACCACTTATTCAAACACAAAGTAAGTCTCAATAGATTAAAGAAAACAGAAATAACACTCTGCATCCTATCAGACCACCACAGGTTAAAGGTACATGTCAGCAACAGAAAAAATAGAAAGCTTACAAATTACAATAGAAAAAAAACTGGAGATATCTCATACTAGCAACTTAATAGCATGCATAAAGATTTAGAGCAAAAAGAATAAATCACACCCAACAGGAGTAAATGACAAGATATGATCAAATTCATTGCTGAAATCAATAAAATAAAAACAAAGAGCAATACAAATAATCAGTGAAACAAAGAGTTGGTTCTTAATGACTATCAATAAGATCAACAAGACCATAATAAAATTCACTAAAAGGCAGGTAGAGAATATTCAAATTATCAAAATCAGACATAAAAAGGGGTATATAACAACAAACACCAAGGAAATCCAGAAAATCACAGGGGCATATTTTAAAAACCTGTGCTTCCCCCAAATTGGAAAATCTAAAAGGAATGTATAGATTTCTCAATAGGTACTGCTTACCAAAGTAAAATCGTGATCAGATAAGCAATTTAAACAGGCCTATAACTCCTAATGAAAAAGAAGCAGTCATTAAAAGTCTCCCAACCAAAGGAAAAGCCCAGGGCAAGATTGTTTTAGCTGAGAATTCTACCAGACTTTCAAAGCATTAACTCCAATAATTTGAGGAGAGTCAACTTATTCCTTAAAATAGAAACTGAAGTAGCATTGCTGAATTTATTCTATGAGGCCAGAATTACCTCACTACCCAAACCACACAAAGACCTGACAAAGAAAGAAAATTACAAATTTTCCTTATTTAACATGGATGAAAAATTTTCAATTAAATACTGGCAAACTGAATCTAAGAATCCATCTAAAAGATAATTCATTATAATCAAGTAGAATTCATCTCAGAGGCTCAGGTATGTTTCAACATATGAAAATCAATAAATATAACCTAGTATATAAGAAAATTGAAATGTAAACGCCACATAATCATCTCATTAGATGAAGAAAAGGCCTATGATTTCATGATAAAAGTCTTAGAAAGATTAGGAATACAAGGAATATCCCTAAACATAATAAAAATAGTCTATATTAAGACCATGGCCAAAATAGACTTAAATGGACAGAAACTCAAAGCCAATCTAATAAAATCTGGAACAAGTTAAGGTTGTCAACTCTATCCATACCTATTTAATATAATCTTGAAGTCTTAGCTGGAACTATAAGGCAACTGAAGGAGATAAAAGTGACACAAATTAGAAACAAAGAAGTCAAAGTATTTTCATTTGCAGATGGTATGGTAGTATAATAAGTGACCTGAAAAAAAATCTTCCAGGAAACTCCCATAGGCTATAAACACTTTTGGCCAAGTAGCAGGATAGAAAATTAATTCACTAAAATCAGGAGCCTCCATATATAAATGACAAACAGTCTGATAAGGAAATCAGGGTAATAATTCCTTTCACAATAGCCCCCAATAGTAAAAAATACCCTGGGGTCACTCTAACCAAGCAAGAGAAAGATTTGTATGATAAAAAAAATTCAAGTCATTGAAGAAAAAGTTGAAGAAGATATCTGAAGATGGAAATATCTTCCATGCTCAAAGATTGAAGGATTGGTTATTTTAGTAAAAATAGCTATCCTACCAAAAACTATCTACAAATTCAATAAAATTCCAACATGATACTTAATAGATCTTCAAAGAATGTTTCTCAACTTTATATGATAACACACACAATGAAAAAGAAAAAGAAAAGAAAGGCTGGGCAGTGGTAGTGCACGCCTTTAACCTCAGCACTTGGGAAGCAGAAGCAGGCAGATTTCTGAGTTCAAGGTCAGTCTGGTCTATAGAGTGAGTTCCAGGAGTGCCATGGCTATACAGAGAAACCTATCTTAAGAAAGAAAGAAAGAAAGAAAGAAAGAAAGAAAGAAAGAAAGAAAGAAAGAAAGAAAGAAAGAAAGAAAGAAAGAAAGAAAGAAAGAAAGAAAGAAAGAAAGAAAAGAAAGTCAAGCAGATAGGCAAGCAGACTAGAATAGTTAAAATATGCTGAAAAATAAAAGAACTGCTCACAGTATCACAACTCCTCATCTCAAGTTCCACTACATAGCCATAGTAACAGCACAGAACTGATATAAAAACATATATGAAGCTGAATTGAAGGCACAAACATAAACTTACATAACTATGGACAACTGATGCTTTTATTTTAAAGAAGCCAGACATACATGCTGGAAAAACAGATGGCATCTTCAACAAATTATACAGGTTAAAATTAATGGCTGCATGAAGAAGAATGCTAATAGATCAATATCTATCACAGGGCACAAAATTCAACTCCATATAAGTCAAAGACCTCAACATAAAGCCAGATACACTGAATCTCAAACAAGAGAAAGTAGGAAATAGCCTTGATCACTTTGGCACAGAAAGGACTTTCTGAACCAAACACCATTAGAATAGGTACTGAGATCAACAGCTAATAAATGGGATCTCATGCAACTTCTGCATGACAAAGAACACCATCATTCAGACAAAACAGCAGCATACAGAATTAAATAAAATAGATGCTGCCAATTTTACATTCTAAAAAAGGGGGCTTATAAGCAAAATTATAAAGAAATAAGTAACTAGATACCAGATTTTAATGTTATGCCAATCAGCTGTTAAAAACAGCTACCATGGAGTTTTCAGGCAAGTGACTGGAACTAAAAATAAACATCCTGTGTAAAGTAATCCAAACCTAAAAATATAATTATATTATTTGCTTATATCTGGACATTAGACATTGGATTAAAATAATCAAGATACAATTTATAGACCCACAGAAGTTAGATATAGAGGAAAGGTCTTGGGGAAACACATGGATCTCCCTGGGAGGGGGAACTAAAAGAGACTTTATGGGAGAACTGGAGCTGGTGTAGGGAAAAAGCAGGAGAGTCAGAAGAGAAGGGAGAAGAAGGATGGTATTAAGGGAGGGAATGTGAGAAGAAACAGCTAGAATCAAAGAGTATTTGAGTGTTTGTATAGAAACCTAGTGCAGTAGAACTTTCCCAGAATGAAATCAATTCTAATGAAGTCTCCAAATAATGAGGAAGACAGAGTCCCACCTGGACATCTCTTGTCACCAAATAAAGTTCTATTGCCAAGACTGGGTTTCATCCAGTTGAGATGGTGGCAAAAGATTCCCCTGGAAATCTCAAAACAACAGAGGCCATTGCCAAGACAATATGTTGATTTCCACAAACTGACAGTGGGGTCCCATTGCTGTAGCCAACACCCATACAACTCACTGAACATGGAATTGTTAAGTTGGTATATACATAGAACCTTCACCCCATTTTCTTGCATCTTTGTTATAGGAAGGTACTCTGCAGGCTACCAAAGTAGAAATTTAACATTAAGAAATTTAACAAATCCTTCTATCTACAAAATTCCCTGCTGTGGGCCTGTGTACCAGAGGCTTTCCATGGAGATCTCTGGCCCAGCCTTGGGTCCTTTCTCTAGCTCCCCCATTGGGGACCCTCTACTCAGTTCAATGGCTGCCTGAGAGTGGCCCCCTCTGTATTTGTCATGCACTAGCAGAGCCTCCCAGGTGACAGCTATATCTGGCTCCAGTCAGCAAGCACTTGTAGGCATCAATAATAGTGTCTGGGTTTTGTAACTGTATATGGGTTGGATCACTAGGTGGGGTAATCTCTGGATGGCCTTTTCCTCAGGCTCTGCTCCACACTGTCTCTGTATCTCCTCCTGTGGGTATTTTGTTCCCCCTTCTAATAAGAACCAGAGTATCCATACTTTGTTCTTCCTTCTTCTTAGGCATCATTTGATAAGTGTGATTGGGTCGCCTCACTTAGGATGATATTTTCCAGTTCTACCCATTTGACTAAGAATTTCATGAATTCATTGTTTTTAATAGCTGAGTAGTATTCCATAGTGTAAATACCCCACATTTTCTGTATCCATTCCTCTGTTGAGTGACATCTGGGTTCTTTCCAGCTTCTGGCCATTATAAATAGTGCTGCTGTGAACATAGTGGAGCATATGTCCATATTATGTGCTGAAGAATCCTCTGGGTATATGCCCAGGAGTAGTATAACAGGGTCCTCAGGTAGTATCATGCCCATTTTCTGAGAAACCATCAGACTTATTTCCAAAGTGGTTGTACCAGTTCTCAATCCCACCAGCAGTGGAGGAGTGTTCCTCTTTATCCAAATCCTCACCAGCACCTGCTCTCTCCTGAGTTTTTGATCTTAGCCATTCTGACTGGAGGGAGTTGAAATCTCGGGGCTGTTTTAATTTACATTTCCATAATGACTAAAAATGTTGAACATTTCTTTAGGTGCTTCTCAGACATTTCATATTCCTCAGGTGAAAATTCTTGGTTTAGATCTGTACCCTATTTTTAATAGGGTTATTTTGCTCTCTGGAGTCTAACTTCTTGAGTTCTTTTTATATATTGGATATTAGCCCTCTGTCAGACACAGGGTTGGTAAAGATCTTCAATTTCCCTTATGAATATCAATGCAAAAATTCTCAAAAAACTCTTGCCAACCAAATCCAAGAACACATCACAATGATTAATCACCACGGCTCAATAAAATTCTTGCCAACTGAATCTAAGAGCACATCAAAATGATCATTCACCACTATCAAGTAGGCTTCATCCCAGGGATGCAGGGATGTTACAATATATGGAAATCCATCAGTGTAATCCACTACATAAGCACACTCAATAAAAAAAAAAAAAAGGTCATTTCATTAGATGCTAAGCAAGCTTTTAACAAAATTCAGCATCTCTTCATGATAAAAATCTTGGAGAGATCAGGAATTCAAGGCCTCTAACTAAATGTAGTAAAATCAATATACAGCAAACCAGTAGCCAACATCAAACTAAATGGAGAGACACTTAAAGCACTCCCACTAAAATCAGGGACCAGACAAAGCTGCACATTCTCTTCCTACCTGTTCAATACAGTACTTGAAGTCCTAGCCAAAGCAATTAGAAAAGAAAAGGGAAGTGAGGTGCCCAGTTTTTGGAGGAACCGCCAGACTGATTTCCAGAGTGGTTGTACCAATTTGCAACCCCACCAGCAGTGGAGGAGTGTTCCTCTTTCTCCACACCCTCTCCAACACCTGCTGTCTCCTGAATTTTTAATCTTAGCCATTCTGACTGGTGTAAGATGAAATCTTAGCGTTGTTTTGATTTGCATTTCCCTAATGACTAATGAAGTTGAGCATTTTATAAGATGCTTCTCTGCCATCCGAAGTTCTTCAGGTGAGAATTCTTTGTTTAACTCTGTACCCCATTTTTTAATAGGGTTGTTTGGTTTCCTGGAGTCTAACTTCTTGAGTTCTTTATATATATTGGATATTAGCCCTCTATCTGATGTAGGATTGGTGAAGATCTTTTCCCAATTTGTTGGTTGCCGATTTGTCCTCTTGATGGTGTCCTTTGCCTTACAGAAACTTTGTAATTTTATGAGGTCCCATTTGTCAATTCTTGCTCTTAGAGCATACCCTATTTCTGTTCTGCTCAGAAACTTTCTCCCTGTACCGATGTCCTCAAGGGTCTTCCCCAGTTTCTTTTCTATTAGCTTCAGAGTGTCTGGCTTTGTGTGGAGGTCCTTGATCCATTTGGATTTGAGCTTAGTACAAGGAGACAAGGATGGATCAATTCGCATTCTTCTGCATGCTGACCTCCACTTGAACCAGCACCATTTGTTGAAAAGGCTATCTTTTTTCCATTGGATGTTTTCAGCCTCTTTGTTGAGGATCAAGTGGCCATAGGTGTGTGGGTTCATTTCTGGATCTTCAATCCTGTTCCATTGATCCTCCTGCCTGTCACTGTACCAATACCATGCAGTTTTTAACACTATTGCTCTGTAGTATTGCTTGAGGTCAGGGATACTAATTCCCCCAGATTTTCTTTTGTTGCTGAGAATAGTTTTAGCTATCCTGGGTTTTTTGTTGTTCCAGATGAATTTGATAATTGCTCTTTCTAACTCTGTGAAGAATTGAGTTGGGATTTTGATGGGTATTGCATTGAATCTGTATAGTGCCTTAGGCAAAATGGCCATTTTAACTATATTGATTCTACCGATCCATGAGCATGGGAGGTTTTCCCATTTGTTGAGGTCTTCTTCCATTTCCTTCTTCAGAGTCTTGAAGTTCTTGTCATACAGATCTTTCACATGTTTGGTAAGAGTCACCCCAAGATACTTTATACTGTTTGTGGCTATTGTGAAGGGGGTCATTTCCCTAATTTCTTTCTTAGCCTGCTTATCCTTTGAGTATAGGAAGGCCACTGATTTGCTTGAGTTGATTTTATAACCTGCCACTTTGCTGAAGTTGTTTATCAGCTGTAGGAGCTCTCTAGTGGAGTTCTAAACTGGGCACCTCACTTCCAGAAGATCCTGCTATACCACTCCTGGGCATATACCCAGAAGACTCCCCACCATGTAATAAGGATACATGTTCTACTATGTTCATAGCAGCCCTATTTATAATTGCCAGATGCTGGAAAGAACCCAGGTATCCCTCAGCAGAAGAGTGGATGCAAAAAATGTGGTATATCTACACAATGGAGTACTATTCAGCCATTAGAAACAATGAATTCATGAAATTCTTAGGCAAATGGATGGAGCTAGAGAATATCATACTAAGTGAGGTAACCCAGACTCAAAAGGTGACTCATGGCATGCACTCACTAATAAGTGGATATTAACCTAGAAAACTGGAATACCCAAAACATAATCCACACATCAAATGAGGTACAAGAAGAAAGGAGGAGTGGCCCCTGGTTCTGGAAAGACTCAGTGAAACAGTATTCGGCAAAACCAGAACGGGGAAGTGGGAAGGGGTGGGTGGGAGGACAGGGGAAGAGAAGGGGGCTTACGGGACTTTCGGGGAGTGGGGGGCTAGAAAAGGGAATTCATTTGAAATGTAAATAAATCATATCGAATAAAAAAAAAAAGAAAAGAAAAGAAAAGGGGGTCAAAGGGATACGAATTGGAAAGGAAGAAGTCAAAATATCACTATTTGCAGATGATATGATAGTATACTTAAGCGACCCCAAAAATTCCACCAGAGAACTAATGCTGATAAACAACCTCAGCAAAGTTGCTGGATATAAAATTAACACAAACAATTCAATAGCCTTCCTCTACTCAAAGGATAAGCTGAGAAAGAAATTAGGGAGATGACACCCTTCACAATAGTCACAAGTAACATTGCATACCTTGGTGTGACTCTAACCAAACAAGTGAAAGATCTATATGACAAGAACTTCAAGCCTCTGAAGAAAGAAATCGAAGAAAACCTCAGAAGATGGAAAGATCTCCCATGCTCATGGATTGTCAGGATTAATATAGTAAAAATGGCCATCTTGCCAAAAGCAATCTACAGATTCAATGCAATCCCCCATCAAAATCCAAACTCAATTATTCAAAGAATTAGAAAGAGTAATTCTCAAATTAATCTGGAATAACAAAAAACCCAGGATTGTTAAAACTTCTCAACAGTAAAAGAACTTCTCAGGGAATCAGTATCCTGGACCTCAATCAATACTACAGACCAATGGTGTTAAAAACTGCATGGTATTGGTACAGTGACAGGCAGGTAGATCATTGGAATAGAACTGAAGACCCAGAAATGAACCCACACACCTATGGTCACTTCATCTTTGACAAAGGAACTACAACCATCCAGGGGGGGGGGGGAATAGCCTTTTCAACAAATGATGTTGCTTCAACTGGCGGTTAGCATGCAAAAGAATTCAAATTGATCCATTCTTATCTCCTTGTACTAAGCTCAACTCCAAATGGATTAAGGACCTCCACATAAAACCAGATACACTGAAACTAATAGAAAAGTAACTGGGGAAGAGCCTTGAACACATGAGCACAGGGGAAATTTTCCTGAACAGAATACCAATATCTTATGCTCTAAGAATCAAGAATTGACAAATGGGACCTCATAAAATTACAAAGTTTCTGTAAGGCAAAGGACACTGTCAAAAGGACAGGATTCTTACATACAGTTTTGTAGTGGTCCAGTGTCTAACAACAGGTACTTCTCTGACTTGGTCTGTGAGCTTGGAGAAACATTATTTGAAGGTTTGAGGGCTTAGTGCTGATCCTATGTGAATGATGGCCACAGACCTCTCTGCTGGGGGGCTGTGGGAGGCTATTGCTGAGGCAGGAGCCAGGGCTCAAGGGGAGTGGCAAAACACCTGCTGTTCCTTGCAGGAGGAAGTCACCTGCTGGGGAAGGCAACCAGGCTGCCTATGCACAGCTCACTGCCCCCATCCTGCCTGAACAATAGGTTAGAGCAATGGTGGCACAAAGCTTGGTGTAACCAAGCAATGTGTGATTTGACTTAAGGCCCACCCCAGGAGATAGTACCCATATCAAACACTGCTTGAGAGTCCACCCACAGTTGTTATAGCTCAGAGACCTAGGATAAAACTCAATAATACTGCTTAAAAGTAGTAACAATATACTGACTCCTAATGATATTCTGCTATACTCATAAAGCATTGCCTTATTCAGATATCATCAAAAAGGCTTCATCTTGCAATAGTGTGCAACAAATAAAAAGATCCATAGCCAGACATTAAACAGAGACTAGGACCTGGGAACACACTCTAAATTCCCACTCTATTTGATGTCTCCACCAAATCCCTTCCCTCAGAGCTCAGAAACCCCAGAAAAGAGAAGGAAGGAGTTCAATGACAGAGGGGACAGAGGACACTAGGAAAACAAGGCCCTCTAAAAACAATTGAACAAAGCTCATATGAACTCATAGAGACTGAAGCAGAAATTAAAAAGACAATACAGTTCTGTGCCACATCGTCTGAATACATACTACAACTTTTAGTTTAGTACCTTTATAGATTTTCTGAATGTATACAAGAGTGGGTCTCTAAATCTTTTGCCTTCCATTTGAACTTTTTTTTTAAATTTTTTTAATTCGATATAATTTATTTACATTTCAAATGATTTCCCCTTTTCTAGCCCCCCACTCCCCGAAAGACCCGTAAGCCCCCTTCTCTTCCCCTGTCCTCCCACCCACCCCTTCCCACTTCCCCGTTCTGGTTTTTCCGAATACTGCTTCACTGAGTCTTTCCAGAACCAGGGGCCACTCCTCCTTTCTTCTTGTACCTCATTTGATGTGTGGATTATGTTTTGGGTATTCCAGTTTTCTAGGTTAATATCCACTTATTAGTGAGTGCATGCCATGAGTCACCTTTTGAGTCTGGGTTACCTCACTTAGTATGATGTTCTCTAGCTCCATCCATTTGCCTAAGAATTTCATGAATTCATTGTTTCTAATGGCTGAATAGTACTCCATTGTGTAGATATACCACATTTTTTGCATCCACTCTTCTGTTGAGGGATACCTGGGTTCTTTCCAGCATCTGGCAATTATAAATAGGGCTGCTATGAACATAGTAGAGCATGTATCCTTATTACATGGTGGGGAATCCTCTGGGTATATGCCCAGGAGTGGTATAGCAGGATCTTCTGGAAGTGAGGTGCCCAGTTTTTGGAGGAACCGCCAGACTGATTTCCAGAGTGGTTGTACCAATTTGCAACCCCACCAGCAGTGGAGGAGTGTTCCTCTTTCTCCACACCCTCTCCAACACCTGCTGTCTCCTGAATTTTTAATCTTAGCCATTCTGACTAGTGTAAGGTGAAATCTCAGGGTTGTTTTGATTTGCATTTCCCTAATGACTAATGAAGTTGAGCATTTTTTAAGATGCTTCTCCGCCATCCGAAGTTCTTCAGGTGAGAATTCTCTGTTTAACTCTGTACCCCATTTTTAATAGGGTTGTTTGGTTTTCTGGAGTCTAACTTCTTGAGTTCTTTATATATATTGGATATTAGCACTCTATCTGATGTAGGATTGGTGAAGATCTTTTCCCATTTTGTTGGTTGCCGATTTGTCTTCTTGATGGTGTCCTTTGCCTTACAGAAACTTTGTAATTTTATGAGGTCCCATTTGTCAATTTTTGATCTTAGAGCATACGCTATTGGTGTTCTGTTCATAAGCAAACTGGTAGCCAGCATCAAACTAAATGGAGAGAAACTTGAAGCAATCCCACTAAAATCAGGGACCAGACAAGGCTGCCTCCTTTCTCCTTATCTTTTCAATATTGTACTTGAGGTACTAGCTCGGGCAATTCGACAACATAAGGAGGTCAAAGGGATACAAATTGGAAAGGAAGAAGTCAAACTATCATTATTTGCAGACGACATGATAGTCTACCTTAAGTGACCCAAAAAAACTCCACTAGAGAGCTCCTACAACTGATAAACAACTTCAGCAAAATGGCAGGTTATAAAATCAACACAAGCAAATCAGTGGCCTTCCTATACTCAAAGGATAAGCAGTCTGAGAAAGAAATTAGGGAAATGACCCCCTTCACAATAGCCACAAACAGTATAAAGTATCTTGGGGTGACTCTTACCAAACATGTGAAAGATCTGTATGACAAGAACTTCAAGACTCTGAAGAAGGAAATGGAAGAAGACCTCAAAAAATGGGAAAACCTCCCATGCTCATGGATCGGTAGAATCAATATAGTTAAAATGGCCATTTTGCCATTTGAACTTTTATTTTTCTGTTAACTTGTCTTGGTCAGCTTTGGTACAATGGATTTTTCTTATCGTAATGCTTGTTATTTTGGTAAAATAAACTCTAGTCATAAAATATAAAATGAAAATGATTGGTTATTTTTAAAAATAATATTAAGAATAACTCTGCCTATACATTTAATAGCTAGAGTAAATGTGCCAATTTTACTGAAGACATAGCCTACCAAAACTCATTAGCAGAGAAATATTTAACTTAACTAATACTATAATAGATTAGTGAAATTAATGAATTTCTAAAATGAAAACTGTTGGTAAAAATGGCTTCATTTGTCTAACAAGTACTTAAGCAATACCATGCTTACTGGCATACACTGTAGATATTACTCTATTTCTCAGTCTGCTGCTACCCTCTGATCTAAAACTCTACCATAGTATATATCTACTAATAAAATGTCTTTTCATATACATGACTCTACTTAGCTGAAGTGAAGACACACAAATCGAAGAGAAAGCTGAGAATGGGTAAGTAGTTAAGAGTTCTTGCAGAGGATACGGGTTCAATACCCAGTATCCACATAGTGGTTCTCAAATATCTGTAACTCCAGTTTCTGGGAATCTGATAACCTCTTCCAATCTCCATAGGCACTGCACACACAGTGCAAATAACCATAAATATAAATAAATAAACATGCAGACAATATCACCATATATGTAAAATTAAAATAAACAAATATAAGTTGTTCATTACAGAACGATGGTGTTCTTCTCTTCAGCCCCCATATGCTCCCTGCAATGATCATTGAAACTTCTAATATTTACTGTCCTTATTATTTTACAACTTTCATGTTTTTTAATACTGTAATGGTAAAAATAAAACTCCAAGCATTTGTCAAAATCCATAGACTTATGCAGTATAAAAAATAAACCTTAACATATTCATAATTTTAAAATAATAATTATTTACAAAAAGATCTGAAGGCAAAAACCATAATGTGGCAAAAGAACCTAAATGGGTTACAAATAATTGACATTTTTCGTTAGAATTATTAAAGAAAATTAAAACCAATCAATATAGCAAAGGCCGTTAATACAATAAGGAAGTAGATAAAGAAGGGTGAATCTATGTTACCTTCAATATTACTGAATTTATAAAACAAGAAAACAGGTATGTGAAATAGATCAAAGAGTGGTATATGGGAGTAGTGCTTGGAGGGAGAAAAAGGAAGGGAGAATGATTATAATGCTATCATAATCTGAAAAATAAAAGGTTATTTTAAGAAAATCAAAATTGCCTATATTTAACAGCTGTACTATAGTGAAAAATAGGGTTTGTTGCAAAAGGAGAATGTTTTAGTAATTCTGAAAACAATATACATGTGGAATAATATTAAATAATTATATGGAAAGTCGATAGTAAGAGCCAATATCTGCAGTGGTTGACTGTGAAGTATTTCACAAAGGCTGCTGGGGGGGGGGGGAGGGTTCTTAGGCATCAGGGACTTGTTTTAAGAATTTATAAGAATTTAGCCCATTCAATCTCTCTCTCTCTCTCTCTCTCTCTCTCTCTCTCTCTCTCTCTCTCTCTCTCTCTCTCTTTGTTTCCTGTTTCCCTCTCTCCCTACTTTCCCTTTCTCTTTCTCTTATTCTGTCTCCTTCCTGATTGTCATGAGATAAGTAACCATTTTATGCCATGATATCTAATGCCACCACAGGCTCAAAGCAACAGGGTCAGGAAACTATAGTTAAAAACTTTTAAAATAGCCAAATAAACTTTTCTTATTTTGATTACCTCAGAAATCCTATTATAATAATAGAAAGATAACACAGAATTCATTTTCAGCTAGAAATTAGACAGATATTTGCATGTAGAAATATTTAGCTATATAGGTGTGATATTATAAACAAACAGCAAATTCATCTTATAAGAGAAAACAATGTAGAGTTCAGAGCAACTTCATAATCATTGAAAAGAGCTAATAAAAAGTGTATTCTAAAAATGGTACTTGCAATTCAAGGAATAACATGTTATAGAGATAGTCATTAGTAGATCAGGTAGCAGAGATCACTAATGGACATTTTTTTCTCCCATTTTCATGCTGTGATAGTAAATAACATACCAAGAGCTATATCACAGAAAGTGGGAAATCCTCACATACAGAGCACTAATAAATAGGGATGTAATTGCTAACTTGGTAGCTTGCTATCTTTTCCCTAAAATTGCCTAAATCTTTGGAAATCATTCTTATTCTTTACTACGTAATTTTAACCTATCCAGACTAAACATTCCACCACACTTTATCCTCTAGTAAAGAATGGACAATTGGCATTTCTCGATGTTCATCATCTTGATGGTTCCTTCTTGGGCACAATTAGGTATATATATATATACATATACATATATGTGTGTGTGTGTGTGTGTGTGTGTGTGTGTGTGTGTGTGTTTGTGTGTGTGTGTGTGTACCTAGGCTACTGGAGCTCATGTGAGGCAGTGCTAGAAATCAAGTACAGGATAGGTTCCAACCTGTGAACAGGGTAACAGGATAGGAACCCCACCCATGCCCTGTATCATCTTTACAGTACTTGGTGTGTGTTTTCTGTCTAAATCTCTATCATGGACTTATTGTGGCTGTAAATCCTAACTTCTCATAGTTCTAGGTCAAAATATATATCTTGTTCTAGGTCAAAATAGCTTGACTTGTACAGAGGACAAAAAGTTGTTGGAACTTTATTAATGACTCGCTGGTCTGAGCTACTAATATTTTACCTCTATCTCTATGTGCTATTGTTAACATTCTACTGATACCTGTGGAATCACACAGATCCAAGACTAGAGCTGAATGCACATCTTTCCCTGGCCTCCTCCTGAGTCCTGTCCTGTACTGCTAGTCTTTTTCATCTGGTGGCATGTCCTTTGTAAAACATTTGCCCAAGTATCCATTTCTTCCTCTCATTTGGCTTTTTAAGAATCTGACCTTAGAAATATAAGAAAACGTTGTAATATACAGAAAGGTCACATGTGTTTTCCCCATTTAAATTATGTAAAGAATAAATCAGAGGACTGGAGAGATGGCTCAGCATTTAAGAGCACTGGCTGCTCTTTCAGAGGTCCTGTGTTCAAATTCTAGCAACAATATGGTGGCTCACAACCATCTGTAATGAAATCTAATACCCTCTTCTGATCTGTCTGAAGACAGCTACAGTAAACTTATATATAATACATAAATAAATCTTTTTTTTAAAGAATCAGAAAACTTAACATTCATTAACATGCAGTACAAAATGTATGCTTTGGATGTCATGTGTGGTATCTGATAGGTTTATTTCCTTGGTTTTAAAAATATTGGTGGCAGGGGTTTGAGTGATTCTTCAGAAGCTGAGAGGATCAAGTCAGCTTCCTGATCCCCACATCCAATGGTTCACACATCTTTCCTTTCAACTTCAAGAAATCTCAGTCCCTCTTCTAGCTTTCATGCATACTTTTACTTGTGAACATACTCTCACACATATTTACATAATGTTTAAAAATTCAATGTTTAAAAATGTTGGTAGCACACACCTATTACTCCACCTCTTCAGATACTGAGGCAAGAAGATGGATATAAGTTCAAAGTCAGGTTGAGTTTCACAGGGAGATTTTATCTAAAAAAAGTGAATATCAGTCTTCATATTTAGCTCATACAAAAACAAGCAGTACAAGGGCTTGGCTTATAAGCTCTCATCTGCTGATCTCTGCTCTATATAAGAGTAAGCTACACAGAGCTATCCTACAGCAGGATGAAGGTTCAGGAGGCCTTGTGATACTTTGGTTTCTCTAGGGAACATTAACCACAAAAGCTCATCAGGCAGAAACTCAGCAGGAATTAGCTAATGAGCATTAAGGGCTCTGAAAACATAATGGGATCTACAAAACTATGTATTCAAGGATTTATCATTAAATATTCATCTCGTCTGTTTAATCGGTTGTCTTCTGGTTATGGTTATTATAAGAAAAAAAAACTTTTAGCAAAATGACTTAATTTAGAAGATCCAAAGAACTCTCAATAACCAAAGAGCTTCCTAGTGCACATTTGTACATTGCCAAGAAAAATGTTAAGATACAAGCACAAAAGAGATAAAAATGAAGATAGGCACATACATGAAGATGGAGATAGCTAAAGAGAATAAAATGAAAATGAGATAAAGACAGAGAGGATGAGAAACAAGAATAGAGTGGCAGAGAAGCAGAGAAAAGGACAGAAAATGCAAAGATAAAGACAAAGGGAGATATAGTGACAAATGAAGAGAACCAAGCAACATTTTGAAAAAAATCCAAAGCCTGGCCTAAACAATAGAACCTAATGGTCAAATGCTTTTCTCCTCTCAGGTTGTACAACCACAACCTAATATCCATAAAAAGTACTAGGGAGATGTGTTTTGTTTGAATCTGAAAAAAACAAACATTTAGTACTCTAGAAATAAGGAATGTGTTTGCCAGATTTTGGTATCTAAGAATTCATTCTGATTAAGATGGGGTAGGAAATACGAAGGTAAATCATATAGGTGTTACCATAATAGAAAAAATATTGAACCCAATAAAAATAAGTTTGTGGCTAGAAATGTGGCATTGCAGTTAAGAATACATACTATTCTTAAAGAAGACCCAAGTTTGGTCACCAGTACTGACATTGAGTAGCTGGCAACTGATTGTAACTCCATCCCCAGAAGACCCACTGGACTCCACTTTCAACCTCATTCACATGAACACAAATATAATCAAAAATAATAAATAATATATCTCAAAATAGAAGCATCCAAGTCTAAATTTTACTACTTAATGACCTTGGAAAATTTATTTAATGTGTCTGAGACTCAAATGGAAAATTTCCTTTTTATATAAACACATTTGTACTTACATGTGGTTAGAATGATTAAATGTAAAAAAAAAAAGGCATTTACATCTGGAGACAAAACCACAAAAAATTAGCCTTTCTGTTTTCTACTAAAATTCAGAAATACACTAGAAAAAACATTAAAAAATGTTGAAATGTAAATTTAAAAATCATTAAACCAGCTCTGTGTGCTATGAAACAATCTCCCACACTAATTATTCCTTTTTTCATTCACTTTTCTCTTTATTTAGTTTTAAGCAAGTGAATAATTTTGTAAATAATTCTATGAGGTTATGGAGAGCGAAGGAAATAAAGGTGATGACTCTAGCCTTCTAACACAATGATATAGCTTATGCAAGATAATTTATGTAAATTTCTTTTCCAAAGATTAAATGTCATGTGTATTGATTATATGTGGTCTATTTTCAGACCAATGAAAGCAATAATTAATTTTGGCTGAAGTAAGTGTAGGTCATTCTAAACAATGAGAAAAAAGGCTAAAGACATAGTTTCCTTAGTAAAATGCTTACCATGCAGACATAAAGCCCCAAGTTCAATCCCCAACATGCACACAAAAATGGAGGTGCAGCTAGCACACATGTATAATCTAGAACCAGGGAAAAAGAGACAGGTGAATCCAGAAAGCTCACTGATCATCCAGCTTAACCTAATAATTGTCATGCCCCAGAAACCTTGTCATAGAAAATGATGTATGGCTCCTGAAGAATATCTGAGATTTTCCTCTTGCCTCCAGATATACATAGAGACTCATTTACATGAACATTCATACACCCCTGTACACATAGTCCCCATGTGCACTGAAATACACACCCAGAAAGAGACAGACAGACAGAGAGACAGAGACAGAGAAAGACACAAAGACAGAAAGAGATAGAAACCAACAGACAGGGCAGTTTCCTCACTATGTTCTTATGGCTAGCCTCAAACTCACAGAGATCCTCTTCCTGTGTAATGCTTGGGTTAAAGGCATGCACTGTTACGTCTGGCAAATAAGACCTGTTAAATGTGATGTACTATATAGCTTTACTTCCACTACCATAGGCACAATCAAGTACTTTCAAAAAAAAGAGGACAGGATTATGAGCTTTTGAAATGAATGAGGTTCTCTCTCCTAAAATCTCTCTCTGTGTCTCTCTGTCTCTGTCTCTCTGTCTCTCCTCTCTCTCTCTCTCTCTCTCTCTCTCTCTCTCTCTCTCTCTCTCTCTCTCTCTCTCTCTCTCTCTCTCTCTTCTCGATGTATGGCTCCTGAAGAATATCTGAGATTTTCCTCTTGTCTCCAGATATACATAGAGACTCATTTACATGAACATTCATACACCCGTAAAGGAAGAAGAAATGAAGGAATGAAGACAAGAAGAAACAGAGGAAGGACAGATGGCAATAGAGTGAGAGTAGTCCTTAAATGTTTTAAAATGAAGTCATTGTTTTGGTTTTCTTCATATGAAAAGTTAAGTGGTGGCTGTTACTTACTCAGGAATGGAAAGCTGTAACATCTGAAGTTTCAGACTTTTGGGTTTTTTTTTTCCTTCCTCTCCTCTGATGGTCAATTCAGATTGTCAGTTTGTTTGGATTTAGAAACACCTAAAGCATTAGTAAAGACACCTTTGTGTCTGTCTGGGAATGTGTTTCCTGAAAGGACAAGCTGATAAGGGAAGATTGGACCTTAGGACTCATTAAAGAGAAATAATCAGAAAATCATATGAATAATGACGTTGCCTTTTTTCTGAACCCTGATTTACCTAGATGTGAACAAATAGCCCCACTCTAAGACCGTAAGAGCAGCGAGTTACTTCTACCACAATGCCTTTGCTGACATGACACCATGCGCTGAAATAAAGCTTTCCCTATAAGCAGCTTCTTGGTGGATATTTGGCCACATAAATGAGAAAAGTAACCAACATAACTTTGCTTCTAACATTAATAATACTTTTCAAAGAGGAAGGAAATAGAAACTGGTAAGACATCTATCTATTCACTTAGCTGAGACACTTTCGTCAGAGTAGTTTCTGATGGTGATTTTGCATTGCAGTCAGAAAACTAAAAATTTCAAGCAATGCCATTAATAGCATAATATAGAGTTCAGTTCGTAAGGAAAATGAGAAAGGGGCTATTGATAAATTAACTCCCATAAATAGGGTTTCATATCAGGGATTTCTAGACGTTTTATAAGTACCTAAGCTGGGGTACCTGGAAATATACTCACAGGTAATGTTGTGTGTATAATGGAATGTGGGAAACTGTTATAATATAGTTGCCCCAGAGACCAGTGAACTTCATGTAAAACTTTGAAGGTAGGGTGACCCTTCTGAGCTACATCAAATATAGAAAGAAGGACTGCCCTTATTTTGTGGACCAGTCAGAAACTCAGTGCTGGTGGCCTGTAAAAAGGGCATATGACCTTGGAAAATGAAACCATTTTTGCCAAGTATAAGTCCTGAAGATGGACTCAGCACTAAATTGGCTGAAACTAACACTCTTGGGAAATAAATACTTCAGACATGAAGTGGCAATCTGGACAGAAAGTCTCAGCCACCACAGCACCAGGCTAATAATAACTTGACTATCATGAATTGAAGTGCAGACACTCTGTGCTGATATCACAGAATGTGTTATTTGTCAAGCCCTGGGAAACACACAAAGAAGGTGAAAGATTGCCAAATGCACTACTTTTGATGTAAATGCTGCAAAGTTACTTTTTGTAATCTTCCAACACTGTTGCCTTAAATAAACAGAAAGTTCCAGTAAACAATAAACTCAGGAATGTCTGCACGAAACTGAACAATTAATGACTTCCCAGAAAGGAGAATAACTCAGAAAGTGAATATCTCCACAAGGATTGTTTTTAAATCTTAGCCTACAAGAATAAGACTAATACCGCTACTACTAAAAATAGTACAGAGAAATGCACTTCTGAGCATATGAAGGTAAAATTTCAAAGATGCATCAGTTCCTCTGAAGGGTTTGTGAAAATTGGTAAATGGCATCTTCATAAACAGTGGTGTGATACATGCTTATAACTCCAATATTCAGGGAGGTGAGACAGAAAGGCCGTAATTTTAATACCAGCTTGGCTTTGCTGGTGAAAGAGTGGCAAGAGAGAGAGAAAGAGGAAAATAGGGAGAGATAGGGAAAGAAAAGGAGCAGAGTAGAGGGTGAAAACAAGTGGAGAAGAACTAATGGGTATGTAGAGGAGTTGAGAGGAGGAAAGGGAATCATTTTTAGACAGGTGGCAGCAACCCAGTAAGCGAATGAGTCCTATAAATTTTGATTCGGTATCTTGGGCACATTTGTCCAATAATTTACAATTGAATTTGAGTTTGTCACAAATTTCTATATTCCTGATTTCCAGAGGATTGTAGTTAATATAACTAAATTATGGAGAAAGAGAAATCAGATACATGAAAGGCTTGAGAAATTCAGAAATACATAGCTCCTCACATTGTTCTAAAGAACTTTTTGTTTTAAAGAACGTTTGTTCTTAAAGAACTCAGCACGATACTCTGCCATCCTGTAAAGCACCATGTTATAAACCATGATAGTTTAATATGACAAAAGGAAATGATGGAGTACATCGTATTAACAGACTAAGGGATGGTGATTACATAATCATCTTGAGAGATATCCATAAAGAAGTTAATAAAATCCAACAGTTGGACAAGAAGCTTCTTTAGAAATTCCAAATAAAAGACAAATTCCTTATCCTGGTTAAGATTATCTACCAAAAATATACAATGACCATTGTACTTAGTGGTAAAATAATTCACGCATAATGTAAGAAGCAAGATATATTTTCAAAAATGTACTTGAGCCAAATGCTATCAAATGAAGGGATGGTAGATGCATCTAGATTCAAAAGGAAAATATATAACTATCTATATGAAGTTGATATGATCCTACATAAAGGATATACTAAGAAAGGAACAAAGACAATGATTCTAAGTAATAACTGAGAGAACAGAACACAAGATCAATGTATATTCTGATAAAATACAAGATAAAAGAAAAATATCTTTCTACATTCAAGAGGCCATCAAAAACTTAAGACTAATTTCTTTCAGACTCACACCAAAACCAATAAATTCATTGGGAATAAATTCAGCTAAAAAAATCAAGATGGTACACTGAAAATTACAAAAAAAAAATGGTAGGGGAAATTTATAGTATCAATTAAATGAAGAAATATTCCATGCTTATGGATTGGAAGGTTCAAAATATTTAAGAGTACAGTTTTACTTAGATTTATTTACAAATTCAATGAAATAAAAAGCAAAACAAAACAACAGATTCAATAGGCCTTTTGTGCAAACTTAAAAACTGATCTTAACACATGTAAAGATTGCATATATACATGTGTATATACATACATATACAAAAAGCTTATAATACCTAAAATAATTTGAAAAATAGAGCAAATTTTGGGAACTTTACTTTCTAATTTATTAATTTACCATAAAACCACAAAGCCACAATTATTTAAGCAATGGAATATTGAGATAAGGCCATGTACTTATCATTGAAACATATTTCAGAAATGAAAATAAATCTTTATGTTTATTGTCAACTGATTTTCAACAAAAATTTTGGCACAATAATTTGCCTTTTAAGCAAATAATATTTAATTTGCCTTTTAAGCAAGTAATACTGAAGAATATGATACTTATAGCTATGTGAGTGAACTTGGACACTCATGTGTCCATATACAGAAATTATTATGTATATATGAAAATTAGGTGACTGATACATATAAAATCTAGAGCAAAAACTCTTAAAGAAAAAAATGGGAGAAAATGATTGAATTGTTTAGAAAACAATTTCATTTTTAAATATTTATATGTGTGTGACAGAGGTGGAGGTGGCATTGTGTGTTGATGGTTATGGAAGAAAGAGGAGGGCTCTTTGGAACTGGAGTTAAAGGTAGTTGTTAACTCCCTGATTAAGGGCTGAGAACTGAACTTTGTAGAGTATACAGGGCCTACCTCTCCAGCTCCACTATAATGACTTCTTAGATATAACTTCCAAATAATAAATAAACACTGAATAACATCACAATTTAAATCTTAAATTTAAGGAGAATTCCCACAATCCCCTAAGTGAAAAGAGTATCCTCAGTGCTTAAATAGTACAAAAAAATGTAGTTTATGTCACTTATTTTCCATGAGTCTAGAATTTGGTTTGTGCTACGCAAGCAATACCTATGTGAACCACTTCCATGAGCAACTTTGGGCACTGAGTCTCTAAAGAGCTTCCCTGATTGGAAACATTTCACAAATATTGTCATAATTTGATGTTAAAGGAATTAAGCCTGTCCACTCAATACTCACATGAAAGATTCTCAGAACCTTGCATTTGTTTTCTTTTTCAGACTTCTCCCATGTGAAAGTTTGGGAATGAGTTGGTGGCCCTATCCCCCAACCAGGGCCCTTGCCTAACATCTGGATATGGTCTCTACAGGTTCTCCCGCACTTTTCTTGGGCATTTCAATTAATCTCTGTTGGGTCCTGGTAGCCTCTTGCTTTCCTGGCATCTGGAACTTGCTGGTGGTTACTCCAGCTCCCCATCGCCCATTGCTATATACCTCTGTTCAAATTCCTGACCCTCTATATATCCCCTGTCTCCTCCCATTCCTGATCCTTGGGGTTTCCTAAAAAAGGCTTTAATGAAGTGAAAATATTCACTTTTCTTTATACTTGTAGAAAAATCAGAATCAAAATTTTGACAATCTTTTTTTTATTCGATATATTTTTTATTTACATTTCAAATGATTTCCCCTTTTCTAGCCCCCCACTCCCCGAAAGTCCCGCAAGCCCCCTTCTCTCACCCTGTCCTCCCACCCACCCCTTCCCACTTCCCCCGTTCTGGTTTTGCCGAATACTGCTTCACTGAGTCTTTCCAGAACAGGGGGATACTCTTCCTTTCTTCTTGTACCTCATTTGATGTGTGGATTATGTTTTGGGTATTCCAGTTTTCTAGGTTAATATCCACTTATTAGTGAGTGCATACCATGCACATGGTAAGAATTTTATTGAGTATTTTTGCATCGATGTTCATAAGGGAAATTGGTCTGAAGTTCTCTTTCTTTGTTGGATCTTTGTGTGGTTTTGGTATCAGCGTAATTGTGGCTTCGTAGAAGGAACTGGGTAGTGTTCCTTCTGTTTCTATTTTGTGGAATAGTTTGAAGAGTATTGGTGTTAACTCTTCTTTGAAGGTCTAACAGAATTCTGCACTGAAACCATCTGGTCCTGTGCTTTTTTTTTTGGTTGGAAGACTTTCTATAACTCCTTCTATTTCTTTAGGCATTATGGGACTGTTTAGATGATCTATTTGGTCCTGATTTAATTTTGGTATTGGGTATCTGTCAAGGAAATTGTCCATTTCCTCCAGATTCTCCAGTTGTGTTGAGTATAGGCTCTTGTAGTAGGATCTGATGATTTTTTGGATTTCCTCAGTTTCCGTTGTTATATCTCCCTTTTCATTTCTAAGTTTGTTAATTTGGATACTTTCTCTGTGCCCTTTGGTCAGTCTGGCTAAGGGTTTATCTATCTTGTTGATTTTCTCAAAGAACCAGCTCCTGGTTTTGTTGATTTTTTGTATGGTTCTCTTTGTTTCTACTTGATTGATTTTGGCCCTGAGTTTGATGATTTCCTGGCTTCTACTCCTCCTGGGTGAAATAGCTTCTTTTTGTTCCAGGGCTTTCAGGTGTGTCATTAAGCTGGTAATGTATGCTCTCTCCATTTTCTTTTTGGAGGCACTCAGGGCTATGAGTTTTCATCTTAGCACTGCTTTCATTGTGCCCCATAGATTTGGGTATGTTGTGTCTTCATTTTCATTGTGTTCTAAAAAGTCTTTAATTTCTTTTTTATTTCTTCCTTGACCAAGGTATCATTGAGTAGAATATTGTTCAGTTTCCACATGTATGTGGGTTTTCTGTTGTTTTTGTTGCTATTGAAGACCACTTTTACTCCATAGTGATCTGATAGGAGGCATGGGATTAGTTGGATCTTCTTATATTTGTTGAGGTCTGTCTTGTGACCAATTATATGGTCGATTTTGGAGAAGGTACCATGAGGTGCTGAGAAAAAGGTATATTCTTTTGCTTTACGATAGAATGTTCTCTATATATATATGTTAAATCTAATTGGTCCAAAGCTTCAATTAGTTTCATTGTGTCCTTGTTTAGTTTCTGTTTTCCTGATCAGTCCATTGAGGAAAGTGCAGTGTTGAAGTCACCCACAATTATTGTGTTAGGTGCAATGTGTGCTTTGAGCTTTAATAAAGTTTCTTTTACAAAAGAGGGTGCCCTTGCATTTGGAGCATAGATGTTCAGGATTTAGAGTTCTTCTTGTTTTATTTTTCCTTTGACCAGCAAGAAGTGTCCCTCAGAGTCTCTTTTGATGACTTTGGGTTGAAAGTCAATTTTATCTGATATTAGAATGGCTACTCCAGCATGGTTCCTGAGACCATTTGCTTGTAAAATTGTCTTCCAGCCTTTTACTCTAAGGTAGTGTTTGTCTTTGACCCTTAAGTGTGTTTCCTGTAAGCAGCAAAATGTAGGGTCCTGTTTACATATCCAGTCAGTTAGTCTATGTCTTTTTATTGGGGCATTGAGTCCATTGATGTTAAGAGATATTAAGGAATACTGATTGTTACTTCCTGTCATTTTTGACGTTATTTTTTAAATTTGATTGGTTAACTTCTTTTGGGTTTGATGAAAGGTTACTATCTTGCTTTTTCCAGGGTGAAGTTTCCCTCCTTGTATTGGTGTTTTCCTCCTATTATCCTTTGTAGGGCTGGGTTTATAGATAGATATTGGGTAAACTTGGTTTTGTCATGGAATATCTTAGTTTCTCCATCTACGGTGATTGAGAGTTTTGCTGGATATAGTAGTTTTGGCTGGCATTTGTGTTCTCTTAGAGTCTGCATGAGATCTGCCCAGGATCTTCTAGCCTTCATAGTCTCAGGTGAAAAGTCTGCTGTGATTCTGATAGGTCTTCCTTTATATGTTACTTGCCCTTTTTCTCTTACTGCCTTTAATATTCTTTCTTTGTTTAGTACATTTGGTGTTTTGATTATTATGTGACAGGAAGTATTTCTGTTCTGGTCCAGTCTGTTTGGAGTTCTGTAGGCTTCTTGTATATTCATGGGCATCTCTCTCTTTAGGTTAGGAAGTTTTCTTTCATAATTTTATTGAAGATATTTGCTGGTCCTTTAAGATGTAAATCTTCACTCTCATCTATGCCTATAATCATTAGGTTTGGTCTTCTCATTGTGTCCTGGATTTCCTGGATATTTTGGGTTTCAAGCTTTTTGCATTTTCTTTAACTGTTGAGTCCATGGTTTCTATGGTATCTTCAGCATCTGAGATTCTTTCTTCTATCTCTTGTATTCTATTGTTGATATTTGCATCTCTGTCCCCTGATTTCTTCCCAAGGCTTTCTATCTCCAAAGTTGTCTCCCTTTGAGTTTTCTTAGTTGTTTCTACTTCTGATTTTAGATCCTGGATGGTTTTGCTTAGCTCCTTCACTTGCTTGTTTGTGCTTTCCTGTAATTCTTTAAGAGATTTTTGTGTTTCCTCTTTCATGACCTCAGCCTGTTGACCAAAGTTCTCCTGTATTTCTTTAAGGGTTTTTTTGTGTTTCCTCATTATTGGCTTTTGTATTCTCCTGGATTTCTTTCAATGATTTTTGTTTCCCTTGCAAGGGTTTCTAACTTTTGATCCATTTTCTCCTGAATTTCTTTAAGTATGTCCTTCATGTGTTCCTGTACCAGCATCATGACCAGTGATTTTAAATCCAAATCTTGTTTTACTGTTGTGATGGGGTATCCAGGACATGCTGTTAAAGGAGAATTGGGTTCAGATGTTGCCATATTGCCTTGATTTCTCTTAGTGACATTCCTGCATTTGCCTTTTGCCATCTAGTTCTCACTGCTGTTAGTTGGTCTTGTCAATGCTGGACTCACCAGTGCAATCTGCCCCTTCCCAGGTGGCCTCTGGTGCACAGCTTACCTCCTGCACTTCCTGGGGTGCTGGGGCCTGCTGGATTCACTGGAGCACACCGACTTCTCCCTGCTGGCCTCCCAGAAGCCCCTCTTGCCACTTGCAGGACCTGGAGATGTGGTGTTGCCGCCCAGGCTGATCTGGATCCGGAAGCAGAGAGATCTGAGGGCTACTGCTAAAGGCCCCCAGACTGGAGCCTAAGCTCTGTGCCACAGGTGCAAGCTATGCTGTGAGCTCCCAGACTGCCTCTGGGTGCACACCAGCTCTCCCGCACTTCCTGGAAACCTAGTGCTGTGGCCCAGGCTGTTCAGATCCCAAAGCAGGCACCTGAAGGCTCCTGCTGGGGCCCGCTGGACTCACCGGAGCACACCGACTTCTCCCTGTTGGCTGCCCGGAAGCCAAAATTTTGACAATCTTAAGAAAAGCCACAGCAATTAATTAGATCACTTTCTATTTTATATAGCTATGGACCTCAAACTTTTGTTTTTATTCTGTTTTGAAATTTATATTTGCTAATTTATAAAGTATTTTAACTCGTTCAATTTGTTCATCTTTTAATAAGTAAGTAGCTGCATATACACTTGTATGCATTGAAATACTTTTTGTAGTGGCTTTTTAGATTTCTTTTAACATATTAATGAAAACAGCTTCTTAACATATTTTGTGGGTTTGCTTCCTAATCAATCATGATCATATTTCAAGGTCAACATTCATTCATATTGGGAAGATGACTTAGTGACACTTGCTTGGCAAGCATAAGGACCTGGTTTTAAATCCCCAGAATCCACATACAGCTGGGAGCATTAGCATGCAACTGCTATTCCAGTTCTCTTACAGTAAAATGGGAAGTAGAAGTAGGAAAATCCCCAGAATCTTACAGGCCAACTAGTCTGGCATCTGTAACAGCAAACAACAAAAGACACTGTCTCATAAAAGGTAGAAGGTAAGGACTGACACGAGGTCATCCTCTGATATTTACATGCACTCTCATACCAACGAGAGAGAGAGAGGAGAGAGAGAGAGAGAGAGAGAGAGAGACAGACAGAGACAGAGACAGAGACAGAGAGAAAGACAGAGAGACAGAGACAGACAGATGGACAGACAGACAGACATGACCATTCAACCCTGAATGTGTTAACACACACCTATAACCCTAGCACTAAGGAAGCTAATTATCAGTTCAGGGACACCCTAGACCACATACATACAATGCTGTCAACAAGCCTGGACTATATACTCAGTCTCAACAAAAGGTGAAGAGAAAATAAGATGGAGACCAGTGGTAATGTAATAACCTATCAGATACAATACCCTAGGTTTGGTCCCCATTTGTCTTAGTCAGGGTTCCGATTCCTGCACAAACATCATGACCAAGAAGCAAGTTGGGGAGGAAAGGGTTTATTCAGCTTACACTTCTGCATTTGCTATTCATCACAAAAGGAAGTCAGGACTGGAACTCAAGCAGGTTAGGAAGCAGGAGCTCATGTAGAGGCCATGGAGAGATGTTCCTTACTGGTTTACTTACCCTGGCTTGCTCAGCCTGCTCTCTTATAGAACTCAAGAATACCATCCCAGAGGTCATACCACCCACAAAGGGGCCTCCCCCCTTGATCACTAATTGAGAAAATGCCTCACAGCTGGATCTCATGGAGGCACTTCCCCAACTGAAGCTCCTTTGTCTGTGATAACTCCAACCTGTGTCAAGTTGACACACAAAACCAGCCAGTACAATCGACCCCTTGTCAACTTGACACACAAACACATCACTATTAAGCCTCAACCCTTACTTTCTTATTCATCCCCAAGATCTAAATTACTTTAAAAGTCCCACAGTCTTTGCATATTAAAAGTTCAATCACTTTAAAATGTCGAATATCTTTACAATTCAGTCTTTTTAAAAATTCAAAGTATCTTAAATGTGGGCTCCACTAAAATACTTTCTTCCTTCAAGAGGGTGAACATCTCAGGGCACAATCACAACCAAAAGCAAAACTCAAACTCCAATGGTTCAATGTCTGGGATCCAACTCACGATCTTCTGGGCTCCTCCAAGGGCTTGGGTCACTTCTCCAGCTCTACCCTTTGTAGCACACAGCTTGTCTTCTAGGCTCCAGCTGCCTGTACTCCACTGCTGCTGCTGTTCTTGGTAGTCATCACATGGTACTGGCATCTCCAAAACACTGCTATCTTCCACTGTAATTAGGCTTCACCAATAGCCTCTCATGGGCTCTCTTCATGGTAACAAGCCTCTGCTCTTATGCATGACCCCTTCAAGTCCTGGGCCATCAATTGCAACTGAGGCTGCACCTTCAACAAAGGCCTTCTGGGGCCTCTCACTGTGCCAAGAGCCTCAGCTGCTCTTCATGACCCCTTCGTGCCTTCAAAACCAGTACCATCTGGGTGACTCTTACACAGTACCAAGTCCAGCCACAGCACAAAAATACAACTGTGGCTATCTCTGGAACACACTCTCTGTGCTCTCAGAAAATACTTCCAAGAAGATTTCACCTCAGTGATGCTGGTCTCTTCTTAATCACTGCTAATTTCTTAGTTCCAGCTAACCAGAATCAATAGTTCCAGTAACACAAAGGGTTGCTTTAGTGTTTCTGGTATCTTGTTAATCACAACTGATTCTTCAGCCCCAGCTAACCAAAACCACAGAATCTTCACAATCAAAACATGGCCACTGTAAGAGTCTTTCCTCTGAAATTTCACAAGCCAGCCCTCCATGTTCTGCACTGTTCTCAACATTATCTTCCAAGCTCCTACAGAACATTCCACAGAGCTCTCAACACCAAATGGATCATCTAGCCCAAAGTTCCAAAGTCCTTCCACAGTCCTCTGCAAAACATGGTCAGGTTGTCACAGGAATACCCCACTAAGGTGGTACCAATTTGCCTTAGTCAGGGTTTCGATTCCTGCAAAAACATCATGACCAAGAAGCAAGTTGGAGAGGAAAGGGTTTATTCGGCTTACAGTTCTGCATTGCTGTTCATCACCAAAGGAAGTCAGGACTGGAACTGAAGCAGGGTTGGAAGCAGGAGCTGATGCAGAGGCCATGGAGAGATATTCCTTACTGGCTTGCTTACCCTGGCTTGCTTAGCCTGCTTTCTTATAAAACCCAAGAATACCAGCCCAGGGATGGCACCACCCATGATGGGCCCTCCCCACTTGATCACTAATTGAGAAAATGCCCCACAGCTGGATCTCATGGAGGCACTTCCCCAACTGAAGCTCCTTTGTCTGTGATAACTCCAACCTGTGTCAAGTTGACACACAAAACCAGCCAGTACACCAGTGTGGCAAAAAAAAAAGAAAGAAAGAAAGAAAGAAAGAAAGAAAGAAAGAAAGAAAGAAAGAAAGAAAGAAAGAAAGAAAGAAAGAAAGAAAGAAAGAAAGAAAGAAAGAGGAAAATAAATAGGTTCAAAACATGACTGTGGGAATATGTAATATATCATTCAAGAAATTATTTCTCTTAGAGGTTGAATAGTATGCTATCCCCTAATTAACAGGTCAAAAAAATTGAAATAAAATTTTCCTCTATATCAGAGACTTGCCTGGAAATCACTATGGAGCCCAAAATGATAATAAGTTCATAATCTTCCTGCCATATTTATCTGCTACCACACCTAAAAAAAAAAAAACTATGTTGAAATTTTAATCACTAAGTTTATGAGATCAGAGGTAGGGCTTTAGCAGTGTTAGATTATGATGACATATCTCTTATAAATGGAATTAGTGCTTTTATGAAAGTGACATAATAGCACTATTTCTTGAACCTTGAGCTATTCCAGCAATCCAATAAAAGGGCTTAATTCTTCCTCTGAGTTGGGGCAGCCTGAATTCTCTGTGTGGATCATTGTTGTTCCTCATGGACTTTCCACACACCATTTCTTTCTCTTTCTCAGAAAAGTCTCCCATTCAAGCGTTTTCCTGAGAATTCATCCTCTCTTAACCTCAGATTGAGTGTATGTTAAGTGCAAATATGTGTGTGTGTATGTGTGTGTGTATGCGTGTGTGTGTCTATATTTTCAATGGAGGCTCTCACACTGTCAAGCTGACTAGGGATACATACGTTAATGTATACATTTTAATTTCTACTAGTACTTTGATAGAACTCCCCAGACTCTATTGTAGTTTGGTATAGCAACTCAGTAACATGAGCAGATAATAGAAATACAGGTTTCTATCAAGGACTTGCTGTGAGTAATCCATTAAGTCAATTACAGGCTTTAACAGATACATGGAGTAGTAAAAGAAAGTTACAGTTCACAGGTCTCTGTGAAGAGGCATCATTTTACTTGCTTCCATAGACTAAATCTCCATTTGTATGTGCCTCTACCTCATTGTTAGTGACAACTAGAATTCTGCTACCATTTAGTTATTTACAAATACTGATTTCCTAACCTGGATATAAATTCCTTTAGAATAAAGAATGGCTGTGTTTTGTTCATTACAAAGAGCACTAAGACAAGCTGTGTTAAAATATATCTCTCTGGCCTATGGACTATTTTGACCTAAAGGAAATAGGAGAATGGGCAGATACAGGTATAACTTTAAAAGAGGCCCGTTTTCCTACTGGAAAAGAAGTTTACTTTTATAAATAAAATGCATTTGTGAAGATGCCAAGAAGAGTAGGGTCCCTAGTAACTCTTATCTACAGACCAAATAGGATTAAATCTGTGTGCAAACCTAACCATCAGTCTAATTTTTCTATCCTCTCTTAGCCACTTTTTCATAATTTGCCATCACATACCTAGATACCCCCAAACAGTTTCCCTTTGGATTAACCTAATATAACACATAACCCGTAGAAATGAACCAGACATGGTTGCTGAGTCAGAAAAATCACAGACTGTTCAAGGCAAGCTCAGGGTACAAAGTCACACTCTATCTCAAGAAAAAATTAGTGATAAACATGGTGGCTCAAATTGTTAATTTCAGGAGGCTGGAATAGAAGAGTTTCCACATTTTGAGTCCAGCCTAGATTACACAGTCTTCTAGGCCACCCTGGACTAGAGAGTAAAACAATGTCACAAGTCAGAGTCACCCACTTAAGTTTCTGGATCCTCTCATGTATGTGATACACATGTTAATAAAATTATCGTGTGTTTCCTATTGGTGGTCCCAAATTCAAAAGCTAAGAGAGATAGAAGATGACATATTTCCTCTTTTACCATTATCAAAATACTCAGATATGCAGGCAATGAGGCTGCATTATATCCCACAGTATTGATCAGGGTTGACTAACCTGACCCAGCTGGTCAGGTAGTGCCAACTTTTCCCTCACTGCTCCACCCAAGTCTGTGCCTGAACCTAGTAATTGCTCGGGCAATATTTCTTCAGTGGATTAATACATTAACACGGCTCTTAAACAATACCCTGCTACTTGGAGACTAGTTTTAAAATGATATTTTATAGATGGAAATGCTCTTAAAAGCAGCATTACATTTAATCACCACAAAATCTCTTCCAAATATTGTTAACCTAATTTTACCAAAGCAGATACTGTTCAGAGTGATTTAATAACTTTTTTTGGTTCATTTGTGCCCTGCAGAGTCTCTATTCACAAGCTTAATCCTCCTCGTAATTGTCATGAGCCTGTTAGGAATCTGTCTTAGGCTAATAACATGGGTTGTTTCCTCATTTCCAGCCATCAACACATTGTCTTTTGCCTTCTATAGTTGAACCAAAATGCAACATTAGAATCTGATTTAGACCAGAGGATAGGGATTTTTTTTTTCTTTCTTTCTTTTCTTTTTTTTTTTTTTTTTTTTTTTTTTTTTTTTTTTTTTTTTTTTTTAGTTCCGAGGCTCTCTGCCTGGGCCTCTTCAAATTAGACTGATAAAAGAGAAATTAGCAAGGGGAAAACAAACTGAAGTATATTAACATTTATGTTGCAAATATTACACTTGGGACTACCCAGAGATGAGTAACTGAAAAGTTTGGCAGAAGAAATATGTGCTTACAGAGCAACTAAACAAAGAAAAACAAATATGCTTTTCTAGAGAAGATGAAGGAAAGGGCACTGACACTTTTGAGTAGGCAAATTAGAAAGAGACAAATATAGGGGAAAGTAAGGCAATGAGTAAATTCTGTTATTCTTCTGGTGCTGTCTTCTGGCTGGTAAAGGTCTAAAGTAATGCATGGTGAGAGGACAGAAAGGAGGGATACTACATAACCATTTTTGTCCCTGCGAAAAATACTTATGAAAAAATGGACTTATCTTGGATCATAGTTTTAGGTGTTTCAGTTCATAGGTCCTTGCATGGAATTTGGGACTATGGTTGAGGGAGAATATAAAACCAGTAGGAGCATGAGTAGAGTCTGTTCACTGAGTGGCAGACAGGAAGCATAGTCAGTGACCAGGAAGGGCCTGGGGTAAGACATAACCCTAACATACATGTGCACACTCACCAACTTCTTCCAGTTTGCTTTTACCTCCAAATGCTCCCAGAGCCTCCCAATAAGTGAGAACCAATGAATACCCTCGTGGAGGATAGCGTTGGGTCAAACCATGACAAGCGTTGAATTTGCCAAATTATTTTCTGCTACTAGGTAAATGTGAGGACTGAGATCATTTTTTTTATTATATATGGTTTTATTTTTTTTATTAGTTTTCTAAGAGTATCTTTTTTTTATTCAATATATTTTTTATTTACATTTCAAATGATTTCCCCTTTTCTGGCTCCCCACTCCCCGAAAGTCCCATAAACCCTCTTCCCTACCCCTCTTCCCCCATCTACCCCTTCACAGTTCCCTATTCTGGTATTGCCCTATACTGCTACAGTGACTCTTTCTATAACCAACGGCCACTCCTCCGTTCTTCTTGGACATCATTTTATGTGTGGATTATGTTTTGAGTATTCCAATTTTCTAGGCTAATATCCACTTATTAGTGAGTGCATACCATGATTGATCTTTTGAGACTGGGTTACCTCACTTAGTATGATGTTCTCCAGTTCCATCCATTTGTCTAAGAATTTCATGAATTCATTGTTTCTAATGGCCGAATAGTACTCCATTGTGTATATATACCACATTTTTTTGGTATCCATTCCTCCGTTGAGGGATACCTGGGTTCTTTCCAGCATCTGGCAATTATAAATAGGGCTACTATGAACATAGTAGAGCATGTATCCTTATTACATGGTGGGGAATCCTCTGGGTATATGCCCAGGAGTGGTATAGCAGGGTCTTCTGGAAGTGAGGTGCCCAGTTTTCGGAGGAACCGCCAGACTGATTTCCAGAGTGGTTGTACCAATTTGCAACCCCACCAGCAGTGGAGGAGTATTCATCTTTCTCCACATCCTTGCCAACACCAGCTGTCTCCTGAGTTTTTAATCTTAGCCATTCTGACTGGTGTAAGGTGAAATCTCAGGGTTGTTTTGATTTCCATTTCCCTAATGATGTTGAGCATTTTTTAAGATGCTTCCCAGCCATCTGAAGTTCTTTGGGTGAAAATTCTTTGTTTAGCTCTGTACCCTAATTTTTTAATAAGGTTATTTGGTTTTTCTATGACATTCCCCCTCCCTTAACTAACTCTTCCTAGATCCATTTCATAGGACAATTTTCCCCTTTTCTCCTATCAATGGCAATTTGTGCTGCTCTAATATTCTCAGAGCTATGACTTTCCACTAGACTTTGGTCAACTTAATCAGGATTCACTTTTAGTGAAAACCATTTCTTTCTTTACCAGTAGCTAACAATTGTCAATAGTTCCTTATCTAGATGTGGAAATTTGTGTATATTTTTTATAAATTCATTGTTTCACAATCTGCCTTTTGACTGCAATCTTCAGTTAATTTATGTATCTTTTTGTATATTTTTATTCAATATAGTCTTTATTTACATTTCAAATGATTTCCCCTTTGCATATGATTCTTCCCAACTGTCTACAACTAAAAGTTGTAATCCCAACACCTGGAAGACTGCAGTAGGAGTTCAAAGATATCTTGAGGTACACAAGGAGACACTGTTTTGTTTTGTTTTGTTTTGTTTTGTTTTGTTTTTTAATCCTTTTGTCTAAAGATCATATTTTGGCAGTATCATTTTCTATTACCACCTAAGATAAATTGATTGCTTTTAAGTAAGTAGATTGCTATAATTTGGATGAGTGTGCCAAGGGCAAGACTTGCAAACAGTTTCCCAAGGAAGGCAGAAAAAAGGACTATGGAGTTGGCAAGTGGGGCTGAAAGCTACTGGCATCTGGCAATTTGACTCTTTCTATTTCTGGGGCAGAAGCTTGTGGCTTCTGGCAAGTTAACTTCTGCTGATAGCAGTAGGGGATTAAGAAAAAGGTTTAGTTATTTGGACTCTTTTCTCTTTGGCTCAAGAACCCCTTGCTATCCAGACAAGAAGCTCACAAATCTGCCCTAAGCCTATTTATCTTCTTAGTTTAATTTATGAAAGCTCATTGTATTCCTTACTTTACTTACTATTCTATGAAGAGTGGGCACATTCTATTCTTGATTCTAAATTAATTACATCTTTCTTGTAAAACAACTAACACCATCTACTTAAACTTTCTTCCTAAAATTATTTGATGCAAATCAGGAATTCTATAAAATCATTAATTCTTCTAAACAGCATTAATACAGCAAAGTTGACATTTATATTGATCAGAAGGAAATTTGCCCAATAGGATTGGCTGATGTCCAAGAATCATTAAGCTATGTAATAGTGGCAAGAAAGGTGAATCAGCAATCAGAATCAATCCTTGGATGAAATCTCTGGGGCTATACTTCTCCAGAGTGCACCCACTGCAGCCATGAAAAACAGTAGGCCATCTCCAGCAAACTCACTTGCTTGGCATAGCCTTTCTTTGATGGCTTCTCTCATAAGTGTCTTTCAAATTTTCATGTGTTAGAGGCTCTGTTTCAGTGTAGCCGCATTGGAAGATGGTAGAATATTTAAGAAGTTGAACTAGTATAAGATTTTCAAGTCATTGAAGATTGTGGGGTGCCAGCCCCTATTAATACAAAACAGTTCCCACTACAAAGGTAATAAGAGATAATTTATTCTAATGCTAAATTTGAGTGATCCATGAACCATGAATATAGAGCTAGCAAAACTCAGATTCTTACAGTATCTATTTGTCTACACCCTTAGATTTGGATTAGTGAAAAATAGAGGTCTACTAAGAATGCATTTTAAGATTAATGATAATACGGATGTTAGTTAGGTCAGACATAGGGGTGAGCAGTACATGGATTTCAAAATGGACTGAAAATTTCCCAAGATAATTTGAATCTTATTTGCAATATTTTACCTCTTTACTATCTCAAAGATCAGTCATTTATCCTTATAGATAATTTAATATTGATGTGGCTTTTCTTCCTTCCTTCCTTCCTTCTTTGTTCCTTCCTTCCTTCCTCCCTTCCATATTTCATTCCTTTCTCTTTCTTCCTTTTTTTTTTGTTTTCTTTTCCTTACAGGAGTTTCAGTTCACAGGATGTTTTCTCTGTGTGTGTCTCTCTCTGTCTCTGTTTCTCTGTTTCTGTCTCTCTCTCTGTGCTTCTCTCCTTTTAGCTTGTATTTGCCTTGTTCTTGCCATGACCATCCAGCAATCACAGAATCCTGGTGAAGCAAGGCCATATACTATTGTACTAGAACCAAAATCATGAGTCAAAATGGACCTTCCATAGCTTCCTAAATAGAATGTCTCTGGTATTTCATTATATTATAATAATGCAAAGCAGACTAAAGCAAGATCAAATATCAGAGCAAAGGCATTGTAGGCTAAAAGCAAGAAGCCTGTTCCAAGGGGTAATGAACCATATATCTGCTTCGATTATGTAGTTACATAATACCAGCACAGAAACAAAATGGTGTTTAGGTGCCTCATTGTTGTGATGACAAGAATCTGTTGTCTCCTTTTCCAGGAACTTAAAAGAGATCCTTTGAGCCTGCTCTGTGGTTCCTACACAATGGAAAACTTTCAGTCAAGTCATTTATAGATCTTCTATAAATCAGTCACCTATTGTCACATAACAAATTATCTTCAAATAAAACCGTCTAAAACAATATCCAAGAGCAACTTAAGTGTTTGTGGCTCTGGGTTGCTTGTGAGCAGCAATCACTTCAAGGATGGAAAATCTACTCTAAAGCTGTATGAAGTGGTTTTGGGCATGGACACATTTCTCTGGATATTGGATGCAGAGCTCACTTCCTTGCCACACTGAAACCTATACAGCAGACTGCGTGTCCTTCATACATGGCCTGGATTTTTAAAATAAACATTCTATCTATTTGTCTGTCTGTCTATCTATCTGTCTGTCTGTCTACACACAAACATATATATATATATATGATTTATTTTATTTCACACACACATATGTGTGTGTGATTTATTTTATTTATTTAATATATGAGTGTTTTGCTGCATATGCATTCACAGGCCAAAAGAGTGAATCATATTCCTTTATAGATGGTTGTGAACTGCCATGCTTTTGATGGGAATTGAACTCAGTACCACTGGAAGATTACCAGTGTTCTTAAACACTGAGATATCTCACCAGCCCAGACTTATATTTCTTTTTTTTAATTTATTGATATATTTATTTACATTACAAATGATTTCCCCTGTTCTGGACCCCCACTCCCCAAAAGTCCCATCAGTCCCCCTGATTTCCCACCGAACCCTTCTCACTTCCCTGTTCTGATTTTGCTCTATACTGCTTCACTGAGTCATGGATACAAGTATCAACAACAGAATACAAGAGATAGAAGAGAGCATCTCAGATGCAGAATATACCATAGAAAGAATTGAAACAATAGTCAGGAAAATGAAAAATGCAAAAAGCACCTAACCCAGAACATCCAGAAAGCCCAGGGCAAAATGAGAAGGCCAAATCTAAGGATTATAGGTTTAGAAGAGAGTGAAGATTTCCAATTTAAAGGGCCAGTAAATGTCTTCAACAAAATTATAGAAGAAAACTTCTCTAATATAAAGAAAGAGATGCCCATGAACATACAGAAGCCTACAGAACTCCAACTAGTTTAAACCAGAAAAGAAATTCCTCCTGTCACATAAAAAGTAAAGCACTAAATGTACTAAAAAAGGAACGAATATTAAAAGCAGTAAGGGAAAAAGTCAAGTAGCATAAAAAGGCAAACCTATCAGAATTACACCAGAGTTCTCGCCAGAGACTATGAAAGCTAGAAGATCCTGGGCAGATCTCATGCAGACCCTAAGGGAACACAAATGCCAACCTAGGCTACTAGACCCAGCAAAACTCCCAATTACCATAGATGAAGAAACCAAGGTATTCCATGAAAAAGCAAATTTACATAGTATCTTTCCACAACTCCAGCCCTCCAAAGGATAATGAATGGAAAAAAACAACAAAAGGAGGGAAACTACACAGTAGAAAAAGAAAAATTATTTTTCTTTTAACAAAACAAAAAGAGAGATGCACAAACATAACTCCACCTCTAATAACAAAAGTAATAGGAAGAAACAATCATTTCTCCTTAATATCTCTTATTATCAATGGACTCAGTTCTCCAATAAAAAGACATAGACTAACAGACTTGATACACAAGCAGGACCCAACATTTTGCTGCACACAGGAAACTCACCTCAGGCACAAAGAAAGACACCACCTCAGAGTAAAAAGCTGGAAAACAATTTTCCAAGAAAATGGTCAGAAGAAACAAGCTTATGTAGCCACTGTAATATCAAATAAAACTGACTTTCAAACTAAAGAATTAAAAAACTAAGGAAGGACACTTAATACTCATCAAAGGAAAAATCTACCGAGATGAACTCTCAATTCTGAACATATATGCTCCAAATACAAGGGCACCCACATTCATAAAAGAAACTTTAATAAAGCTCAAAGCACACATTGCATCCCACACAATAATAGTGGGAGACTTCAACATTCCCTCTCATCAATGGACAGACCAGGAAACACAAACTAAATGGAGAAACAGTAAAACTAACAGAAGTTATGAACCAAATGCATCTGACAGATATCCATAAAACATTAATCCTAAAACAAAACAATATACCTCCTTCTCAGAACCTCACAGTACCTTTTCCAAAACTGACCATATACTTGGTCACAAAACAGACCTTGCAGATATAAGAAGATTGAAATGATTCCATGTACCCTATCAGATCACCACAGACTAAGACTGGTCTTCAGTAGCAACCAAAACAACAGGAAGCCTACATACACATGGAAAATGAAAAACATTATACTCATGACAACTTGGTTAGGAAGAAATAAAGAAAGAAATTAAGGACTTTTTAGAATTTTTAATGAAAACAAAGGCACCATATACCCAAACTTATGGGACACAATGAAAGTAATGCTAAGAGGAAAACTCATAGCTCTGAGTGGCTCCAAAATCAAAATGGAAAGAGCATACACTAATAGCTTAACAGTACAGTTGAAGGCTCTAAAACAAAAAGAAGCAAACACACCTAAGAGGAGTATATAGCAGGAAATCACCAAACTCAGGGTTGAAATCAACTAAGTAGAAACAAAAATAACTATATAAAGAATCAACCAAACAAGGAGCTAGTGCTATGAAAAAAGCAACAAGATAGATAAATCCTTAGTGAAACTAACCACAGGGCACATAGACAATACCCAAATCAGCAAAATCAGTAATGAAAGGGGAGGTACAACAACAGAAACAGAGGAAATCCAAAAAAATCATCAGATCCTACTACAAAAGACTATACTCAACATAAGTGGAAAATCTAGATGAAACAGACAATTTTCTAGACAGATATCAGGTACCAAAGTTAAATCAGGATCAGATAAATGATCTAAACAATCCCACAACACCTAATGAAATAGAAGCAGTCATTAATAATCTCCCAACCAAAAAATGCCTAGGGCCAGATGGGTTCAATGCAGAGTTCTATCGGACCTTCAAAGAAAAGCTAATACCAATCTTCTTCAAATTATTCAATAAAATAGAAACAGATGGAATATTACCCAATTTGTTTTGTGAAACCACAATTACTCTGATACCTAAACCACACCACACAAAGACCCAACAAAGAAAGAGAACTTTAGAACAATTTCTCTTATGAATATCAATGCAAAAATACTCAACAAAATTCTTGCCAACCCAATCCAAGAACACATCAAAACAATCATCCACCATGATCAAGTAGGCTTCATTCCAGGGATGCAGGGATGATTCAATATATGGAAATCCATAAATGTAATCTACTGTATAAACAAACTCAAAGAAAAAAGACATGATCATTTCATTAGATGCTGAGAAAGCATTTGACAAAATCCAGCATATCTTTATGATGATAGTATTGGAAAGATCAAAATTCAAGATCCATACCTAAACATAGTAAAAGCAATATACAGCAAACCAGTAGCCAACATCGTACTAAATGGAGAGAAACTTGAAGCAATCCCACTGAAATCAGGGACTAGACAAGGCTGTCCACTCTCTCCCTATCTGTTTCATATAGTTCTCAAAATCCTAGCCAGGGATTTTTGGACAACAAAACAAGGTCAAATGGATTCAAATTGGAAAGAAAGAAGTCAAAGTGTCACTATTTTCAGATGATATGATAGTATATGTAAATGTCCCAAAAATTCCACCAGAGAGCTTATAAACCTGACAAACAACTTCAGCAAAGTGGCTGGGCATAAAATTAGCTCAAACAAATCAGTAACCTTCCTATATTCAAAAGATAAAGAGACTGAGAAAGAAATTAGGGAAATGGCACCCTTTACAATAGCCACAAATAATATAAAATACCTTGGTGTGACTCTAACCAAGCAAGTGAAATATATGTATGACAAGAGCTTCAAGTCTCTGAAGAAAGAAATTGAAGAATATCTCAGAAGATGGAAAGATCTCCCATGTTCATTAATTGGCAGGGCTAATATAATAAAAATGGCCTTCTTGCCTAAAGCAATCTACAGATCCAACGCAGTTCCCATCAAAATTCCAAATCAATTTTTAATAGAGTTAGAAAGAGCAATTTCCAAATTTATCTGGAATAACAAAAAACAAAAACAAAAACAAAACAAAACAAAACAAAACAAAAAAAACAGGATAGCTAAAACTATTCCCAACAATAAAAGAACTTCTGGCAGAATCACCATCCATGACTTCAAGCAGTACTACAGAGCAATAATAATTTTAAAAAAGTGCATGGTATTGGTACAAGGACAGGCAGGTAGATCAATAGAATAGAACTGAAGTACCAGAAATGAACCCTCACACTTATTGTCACTTGATCTTTGACAAATGAGCTAAAAACCTTCAGTGAAAAAATGACAACATTTTCATCAAATAGTACTGGGTTTACTGGCAGTCAACATATAGAAGGATGCAAATTGATAAATCCTTATCTTTCTGTACAAAGCTCAAGTCCAAATGGATCAAAGACCTCCACATAAAACCAGATACATTGAATCTAATAGAAGATAAATTGGGGAAGAACTTGGAATACATGGGCACAGGAGAAGATTTCCTGAATAGAATACCAATAGCTTATGCTCTAAGATCAAGAATTGACAAATGGGACCTCATAAAATTGCAAAGCATCTTTAATGCAAAAGGACATTGTCAATAGGACAAAATGGCAACCAACAGATTGGGGAAAGATCCTTACCAATCCTACATCCAATAGAAGGCTAATATCCAGTATATACAAAGAACACAAGAAGTTAGACTCTAGAGTACCAAATAACCCTTTTAAAAATGTGGTGCAGAGCTAAACAAAGAATTCTCAACTGAGGAATATCAAATGGTGGAGAAACACCTAAAGAAATGTTCAACATCCTTAATCATCAGGGAAATGGAAATCAAAACAACCCTGAGATTCCACCTCACACCAGTCAGAATGGCCAAGATCATAAAGTCAGGAACAGCAAATGCTGGAGTGGATGTGGAGAAAGAGGAACACTTCTCCATTGCTGGTGGGATTGCAAGTTGGTAAAACCACTCTGGAAATCAGTTTGGCAGTTTCTCAGAGGATTGGACATAGGACTACCTGAGGACCCAGCTATACCACTCCTGGGCATGTACCCAGAGGATGCTCCAATATGTAATAAGGACACATGCTCCACTATGTTCATAGCAGCCTTATTTATAATAGCCAGAAACTGGAAAGAATCCAGATGTCCCTCAACAGAGAAATAGATTCAGAAAATGTGGTACATTTACATAATGGAGTACTACTCAGCTATTAAACACAATGAATTCATGAAATTCTTAGGAAAATGGTTGAAGCTAGAAACTATCATCCTGAGTGAGGTAAACAAATCACAAATGAAAACACATGATATGCAATTGCTGATAAGTGGATATTAACCCAAAATCTCAGAATACCCAAGATACCACTCATAGACCACATGAAGCTCAAGATGAAAGAAGAGCAAGGTGTGGATACTTTGATCCTTATTGGAAATTGGCTCAAAACACCCATGGCTCATATCCAACCAACCAAATAAGAATAGGTCCTCCAATGGAGCAGGTAGAGGGAGGAGCCCAGCAGCTGAAGAGGTTTGCAGCTCCGTGGGAGGAACAATAATATGTACCAACCAGTGTCCCCAGAGCTCCCAGGGACTAAACCACCAACCAAAGAGTACACATGGAGTGTCCCAAGGCTACAGCTTCATATGTAGGAGAAGATGGCCATTTCATACATCAGTGAGAGGAGAGGCCATTGGTCTTGTGAAGTCTTGATTCCCCAGAAAAGAGGAATGCAACTCAGGAAATTGGGGGGTTGGGGGGTGGGAGGAGGATGGGATTGGGGGGTTTGGTGGGGTAATGTGGAAAGGGGTTAACATTTGAAACGTAAATAAAGCAAATATATAATTAAAAAATAAAAAAGAATCATAATGTAATTATGTGATATGCCGTATATCTGCATATACAATTCTAAAGTGTATCATACAACAATTTGAGAACTCTAGGGTATTTTGAGACCCAAGATAATGTCGATAAAGTTTATAATGTAGAATGTAGTTTTTTTAAAAAAAAATCAAAGTGAACCTGTATGAAAGGTTGTCAGTATTAACTTTTCAAATTAAAAGGGCCTTATAATACACATTAATTTTTAAGAACACATCACCTCAACTCAAGGAATATATGGAAATAACTAAATAAGAATGAGGGTATAGCCAAGGAAAATATGTCAGTTACAGAAGTAAAGCCGCACCAATACTAGTTTCTCACTAACATGTTCCTGTGGCCTCTAGCCTACCCTCTCATTTCATCATTTTTATCTACCAAATATGACTTCTCCCCACATTTTACCCCTAAACATTTTATCTACTCATTCTCAAATCCATTTAACATTTTCAAGGCACTTTTCTGTTTTTTTTTTCTCCTATAACAACATGCATCAAATTCTAATGCACTTTTATTTTTTTCTCATAAAATTCCACTTCCTAAGCAAGTATATTCCTGAAGTTCTGTTGTATGTTTCATGTGAGAAACAAGTCCTGTTCTATTTTCTTCTGCCTTTGCTTGAAAACTCTTTTTTGAAGAATGAACTGCTTTCTATCATTCTTCTTCAATCTCTATTTCTATGATTTGGGGCTTTCATGTAGTCCTGGTCTCTTTGATCATGCTCCAAGTTCTGAAACTCAGCAAAAATAAAAACCCAAAGTTGCCAACATACCACATCAGCCAGAAGTTGCTAAATCAATTTGATAGCATCTTCTAAATAGCTTTACCTCTTACAAATATAGTATAATATAGTGATGAAAGATAGAAATTCAGATTATGGGGACATGAAAAGGAAAAAAAGGAGTTCCTCATCCTCATGCTCAAGCCTACATTAAATTATCTTTAATAAAATCTTCAACTCTGTTTCAAATTGACAATCCCTAAAATTCTGATCTGGGGTAAAGTGACAAATTATTATGAGGGTCTCAAAGATTAAGGAAATAAATTCTGGCTATTGATGTTTACAATGTGTAGATGTCTACTCAATACTAACAGTACCTGTGCCTTCTACTCCCATCCCTTGAATGAGAATTCCTGTGTTAGCCATAATCCCCTCCACCTAGGATAGAGCGCTCAGAACAAGGTGAAGTTCATCAACCTTCCAGATCTACAAATTCCTGAATTAAGCAGGTGGCCCACCCAGCCACCTGAACAGTGGAGCCAACACCCAGTGAACAGTAAGACCAGTTACCCTGAACATACCCCAGAATTTGAGGAAAGGTTTTGCCTAAAACTTTAAATTCTGTCTCCTCCATTAAACCTTGGGACCTTGATCAATGACTGATGTCTTGGTCTCGTTCTCTTCTAGCTGCCTTCCCTTACATCCCTAGCATCCCTTCCAGTTAACCTGTTTGATGTAACTACAGGCAGTTACAAGTAGATAATTAGATGTTAGCAAGCTTGAAGGATATTAGGGCTGCACTATCCCTTATTATCAACAGCCTGTAAAAACAAGTACTAGAACTGCAAGATTCTAATTTGTTGTCCAAACTATGTGTCTTAAATCCTGACAAGAGATATGATATCCTATATTGTCTGAAAAGTCATAAGTTGATAACTACATAAGATTGGTTCTAGGGCCCCCATATCTTAAAAGGTCACTCTATATGAAGAAGCTTTCTAATAAAGAATAATTGATTCCTTTTCTCTTAGTCAAAACAAAGACTTTTCTCAACGACTTGACATGGCAGAGCTTCAAGAAAAGTAGCTGAAATAGAGATCAGTATAACAATCCATTTGGTGATTTTTGCACAAACTTTTCCTGAAAAGATATAAACACAGGACTGCTTCCTTTGTGTATGGGATCCATGATAGGTCAACATAACAATTTCCCTTGGGGGATAGTGTGTGTTTAACGAATGAGTTTATAGAAGAGTGGTTACTGAAGTTACATGGTGACCCCTCCCCCAAATAGTAACATTACCAAAAGTCTCATTCCAATGGGCATAATGATATACTCACAACCTGTATAGATGAAGTTCCTTCTCTAGCTAACCTTGCATAGTCTATATAATCTAGTAACTCTCCAAATCACATAGATCCAGGAGAAAAATTGCAGACACCTGGGAGGGATATGTAGGGAGGCGTGACTATAAACTCAGACAAGAGTTTAATGACTTTTTACCCACTTTTGAAGAAGGACTATCACCAGGCCTGATGTAGAAGGTATCTTGAGAGTAGTTATAGCTACCTAAATTCATCACAAGAACTGGGGATTCATAGCAAACCAAGAAAAAGCTCCAGGTGACATTACAACATTAATGTTTTCTAATACTCTCTAACTCACAATCTAAGTAGTATGCCTATCTGATTCCCAGTCTCATCCAATTGCCACAGCACTTTCCGAGAGATGACATTCAATGAATCTTTCTAGCTCTTTTGTGAGTTATGTAGAATCTAATTAGGTTAACTTAAATCTTTCCTGGAAAAACTGTAGGACTTCAGCAATTTTAATGACAATATTTTCCCTCCATGATTTGCTTTCCTTTTTATACAGCTATTCCTTTTGTATTGTTTTGGGAGACAAGGTCTCACTCCATATATAGCCCTGAGTAGCCTGGAGCTCATGGTTTATTCTTTTGTTTCAGTTTCCAGGGTACTTATTGTGATTACAGTCATAAGTCACCATATCCTGACTCCAGTTTTGGATAGATTTTTCTAAAATTCTTATACTTTTGGTATTCTAAGCTTCCAAAAATTTCATTTCTGCTTATAGTATTGAAATTTACAAACTTGTCTACTATTTTCATTAATCCTAAAATCAAAATTAAAGATCATTGCCATATAGACCTATGAACTATTCCACAAGTGAAAAAGTAATTAAAAGAGAATTCATAAAGAAATTGTTATGTTTTTTAGCTATGAAAGACCAGCTGATATAAGATGAAACTTCCCAATGGCAAAAATATAAACACTGTTTCAGGGGTAAATGTATGTGTAGCTCAGTAGCAGTGTATTTGCAATAACATGAGCAAGACCGTGGATTTCATCCCCTGCATGGGGCAAAGAGATTTACTTACCTTCCATGACAAAAACAAAATTCAAAACCAATAGTTGGGAACTGTAACATGCATCTAGCCAGGGATAAAATCCCAAAACTTAAATGAGTAATGATAAAGAAATTTTATTTCTACAATCATTTATTATGTAAGTTTGTACATGCACATGTGTTTGTATGAGTGCACACACAAATACACACATACACACACACACACACATGCTCAGGCACACTTTTGGAGGTGAAAGGACAACTTTCAGGGGTCAGTTTTATCCCACACTATGCAAGTTCAAGGGACTGTATTTAGGTTTTCCAGCTTTGCATCAAATGCCTTTAGCTTCTGAGTCATTTCACCAGCTCTTGGGATATACAATTAAACAAATTGTCTTACAAGGTTAGATAGATAGATGGATAGATAGATAGATAGATAGATAGAGATATGGGAGGTGATGTGTACAAAAGCAATCCCTTAATTAAAACCTCCCCTTAAGATTAAAATAAGACAAGTATTTGCCATCTTATCTTTTCTATTCAAAATTCATATCAGGCATTGAAGTATGTGCATGTAAATGTGCATGTGCTCGCATGCGCATACACACACACACACACACACACACACACACACTTTGGAGCTACTAAGTTAAAGAAGGTGGTAGAATACAAAATCCACAGCTAAAAATCAGTTAGATTTCTATATGCCAGGCATGAACAACTTAAAAATAAAATAAGTCATACAATTGCACCTATAATAGTGTTAAAATAATAAAATATATGTCTAATAATACATTTAATAAAAGAAGTTTTAATGCTGTATACTAGAAATCATTGAAATTATAGAAATTGAAAAAACAGACATAATAAGGTAGTGAAACAATCCTATGTTCATAGATTAGAAAATGTACTATTGTTAAAATAAACAGAGTTCTAGACCAGAGATTATACTCCAATGATTCCAAATGCCAAGTGCTGCCAATTAACCATCCCTCCCCACTAAAAACACCAAAGTAGTGGTAAAAAGGCAAGAATGGATTTTTATCAAGATATAGCAGGTTACATGAGAAATGTCCCCCATAAACTATTTGGTCATAAGCTAAGGTTATGAAGTAAAGCCTTTCCTTCCCAAGATGTATTGGATATGCTCTTTTATCCCAGCAATAGAAACCTTAACTAAGAAGGGAATTCTTGGATATTATCAATGATTTATAATAGGTGATAAGGTTATTCAAAATGCCATTGGTCCTCATAGTAAGCCAGTCATAACTTCAATAAGATCTTGCCTCAAATACACTTGGATAGAAAAACATGTTGGTGAGAATATGGAGAAACTGGAGTTGTCATGCACTACTACTGGAAATTTGAAATGATGCTGTTGCTTTAGGACCAATATGTAAGTTCACATAAAATCTTGTCCACAGATTTTCATAGTAGCTATAATAGTTAAAAGAGTAAAGCAATCCCAAAGTATAACAATTTATGAATGAATAAATAAGTAAAATATATAAATACCAATTCTCTTTCACAAGATAGGGCACAAACAATTACACAATTGAGTTTTTTAAAAATGCAGTGATTCCATACCTAAACATAGTAAAAGCAATATACAGCAAACCGGTAGCCAGCATCAAACTAAATGGAGAGAAACTTGAAGCAATCCCACTGAAATCAGGGACCAGACAAGGCTGCCCCCTTTCTCCTTATCTTTTCAATATTGTACTTGAGGTACTATCTCGGGCAATTCGACAACATAAGGAGGTCAAAGGGATACAAATTGGAAAGGAAGAAGTCAAACTTTCATTATTTGCAGACGACATGATAGTCTACCTAAGTGACCCAAAAAACTCCACTAGAGAGCTCCTACAGCTGATAAACAACTTCAGCAAAGTGGCAGGTTATAAAATCAATTCCAGCAAATCAGTGGCCTTCCTATACTCAAAGGATAAGCAGGCTGAGAAAGAAATTAGGGAAATGACCCCCTTCACAATAGCCACAAACAATATAAAGTATCTTGGGGTGACTCTTACCAAACATGTGAAAGATCTGTATGACAAGAACTTCAAGACTCTGAAGAAGGAAATGGAAGAAGACCTCAAAAAATGGGAAAACCTCCCATGCTCATGGATCGGTAGAATCAATATAGTTAAAATGGCCATTTTGCCAAAAGCAATACACAGATTCAATGCAATACCCATCAAAATCCCAACTCAATTCTTCACAGAGTTAGAAAGAGCAATTATCAAATTCATCTGGAACAACAAAAAACCCAGGATAGCTAAAACTATTCTCAGCAACAAAAGAAAATCTGGGGGAATCAGTATCCCTGACCTCAAGCAATACTACAGAGCAATAGTGTTAAAAACTGCATGGTATTGGTACAGTGACAGGCAGGAGGATCAATGGAACAGGATTGAAGATCCAGAAATGAATCCACACACCTATGGCCACTTGATCCTCGACAAAGAGGCTGAAAACATCCAATGGAAAAAAGATAGCCTTTTCAACAAATGGTGCTGGTTCAACTGGAGGGCAGCATGAAGAAGAATGCGAATTGATCCATCCTTGTCTCCTTGTACTAAGCTCAAATCCAAATGGATCAAGGACCTCCACATAAAGCCAGACACTCTGAAGCTAATAGAAAAGAAACTGGGGAAGACCCTTGAGGACATCGGTACAGGGAGAAAATTTCTGAACAGAACACCAATAGCGTATGCTCTAAGAGCAAGAATTGACAAATGGGACCTCATAAAATTACAAAGTTTCTGTAAGGCAAAGGACACCATCAAGAGGACAAATCGGCAACCAACAAATTGGGAAAAGATCTTCACCAATCCTACATCAGATAGAGGGCTAATATCCAATATATATAAAGAACTCAAGAAGTTAGACTCCAGAAAACCGAACAACCCTATTAAAAAATGGAGTACAGAGTTAAACAAAGAATTCACACCTGAAGAACTTCGGATGGCGGAGAAGCATCTTAAAAAATGCTCAACTTCATTAGTCATTAGGGAAATGCAAATCAAAACAACCCTGAGATTTCATCTTACACCAGTCAGAATGGCTAAGATTAAAAATTCAGGAGACAGCAGGTGTTGGAGAGGGTGTGGAGAAAGAGGAACACTCCTCCACTGCTGGTGGGGCTGCAAATTGTTACAACCACTCTGGAAATCAGTCTGGCGGTTCCTCCGAAAACTGGGCACCTCACTTCCAGAAGATCCTGCTATACCACTCCTGGGCATATACCCAGAGGATTCCCCACCATGTAATAAGGATACATGCTCTACTATGTTCATAGCAGCCCTATTTATAATTGCCAGATGCTGGAAAGAACCCAGGTATCCCTCAACAGAAGAGTGGATACAAAAAATGTGGTATATCTACACAATGGAGTACTATTCAGCCATTAGAAACAATGAATTCATGAAATTCTTAGGCAAATGGATGGAGCTAGAGAGCATCATACTAAGTGAGGTAACCCAGACTCAAAAGGTGAATCATGGTATGCACTCACTAATAAGTGGTTATTAACCTAGAAAACTGGAATAACCAAAACATAATCCACACATCAAATGAGGTACAAGGAGAAAGGAGGACTGGCCCTTGGTTCTGGAGAGACTCAGTGAAACAGTATTCGGCAAAACCAGAACAGGGAAGTGGGAAGGGGTGGGTGGGAGGACAGGGAAAGAGAAGGGGACTTAAGGGACTTTCGGGGAGTGGGGGGCTAGAAAAGGGGAAATCATTTGAAATGTAAATAAATTATATCGAATAAAAAATAGAAATTAAAAAAATGCAGTGATTTACATTATTTGTCTGAAGTATCAAAGTCAGGAATAGATGTGAGGATATTTAGAGAAAACATCAGCATCACAATGAATATTGTGAAGGTTTGTTTCGTTTAGTAAAAAAATGTCTTGTAAAAGCTGTCATTTGAGCCAATGGGTTTCCTTTCATCTCCCTCTAATTCTCTTTTACACACTGATTCAAATGTGCATGACTTTGTACAGAAGCTTTTGCAATCTCATTTCCTATTTTATTTTACATACTTATATATCTTGTATCTGTGTTTATAAAACCACTGGCTAACCTTCAAAATACAACTAATCTTTTCATTCTATCCAGGACATGGTTGGAGAACCTTGTTAGTACTTAGCAAATACATGGTTGAATACTTCACAAGTAATAAATGACAGGAGTGAATTATTTCCTACTAAGGAAGAAAAACATTCTTACCATCAGATGTGGGTCTCCTGGGTTTAAGGGTTCAAGCTGGAGTTGACAGCTTCAGTATGACAGGTGATAGATGATAAACTCTTTCAATGGTGTAAGTGAAGTATTCATCATATTTCATAGTATGTATATCAAGTCACAATAAGATCCAGAAGGTAGCAAGTTTTCCATCTGGACAAAGGCTAATATAAGACGCTTGAAAACATATCAGGTTAAGGCAGATCCTGGAGGGACTTCAGTAAGACCTGCAATATCAATGCCCAAACATGTGAATGCATTGAGATAGAAAAGAAATCTGAGTGAATCATTGACAGAACACTTGCCAGAAAACATGTGCAAAGTAAAAATAAAATAGAACAAATTTAAACAAGTTCTGCCCTGTTCACATAACTCAATAGAACAAACTAATAGTATTCAATTTGGAATAATATTCAAAGGCACATTAGATTTTGTTCAGCACAAATCATCTCTTATCTCCTAGGAGAGAGGAACAGATGTCCAGCTTATTAGCATAATAGAAGAACTACATCAAGTTTCATATAGCATCAGTGATTCTTTTATTTCTGCTCAGTCTAACATGCTTCAATTTGGAATAGGTCCAGAGAATTCTTTGCTTGCAATACATTTTTATTTTCCTTTAAAAAACATTCAAATCTAAGAGGGTCATAAAGTAGTACAGAAAATTATATATATATATATATATATATATATATATATATATATATATTCTGTCATTAATATTTAGCTTATCTGTAAGAAATTAAAACATAAAAAAAGTGAATTAACAACCAAGCCTGGTGGCAAATGTCCATAATCCCAGTGCTCAAGTGAGTAAGGTTGGAGGATAATAAATTTAGTTGGATTGATTCTACTAAAAAAAAATGAAAAAAGACTAAGTTTGTGGTTTAGTGGAAAAACATTTGCCCAGCATATATGAGACCTGGTTTTAATCATAAGGGTTTCAAAAAGTGATTTAATTATGTGGCTAATAACATGATAATGTCAACTACTCAGACATTTTCTGAAGATCAATTTTATCAGAAATCAAAAGTAGCAAGGACATTGTGATTACACACTTTTAAATGTATTCTACAAAGGGCCAAGTTTTTAAAATGAAGCTTGTGAGACTAACCAACCAATAACTGATTTGGCTTAAGGCCCACTCCACAAAATGGAACCCATACTGGAAACTGCATGGGTGAACAAGAACCTAATCTAGATAGCCCAGGGACCTATGATAAAACTAAATATTCCTGTTCTATTAAAGGAAGATAGCAATGAAATGGCTCCTAATATTTTATTATAATCACAGATCAGTGCCTTGTTCAGTCATCATCAGAAAAGCTTTTTCCTGAAGTAGGTGAGACAAAACATAGTGGCCAATAGCTAGATACTACACAAAGAATGAGAGGCCTCGGGTGAGGCCACCATCTTCAATCCTACAACTGACCAGGCTGTTACAGCCAGAAACAGAGAGAGAATAAGAACACTTGGGACATGGACAGCAAGGGCCCTACCTGCACCCAGGAGCTGGGCAGCACTGCCATAGCCATCTGTGCACCTAATCTGCTAGGGGACACCTACTCTGAAGGGAGTCCTGCAGTTAGAGGTGAGGCCACCATCTTCACTGCTGTGACTGAGCAGGCTGTTACAGCCAGGAACTCAGAGAACATGTGTGTGTCAGATGACTTGGGACTCAGTCTGCCAGGGCCCCACCTGCACCTAGGAGCTCGGCAGCCCCTCAGCACTGTGTGTCAGGGGAAAGCTGGTCATCCAGCAGTGCTGAGATAGGCTTGCAGGCACACAGGAGGTACATGCACCAGCCAGTGAGAGCAGGACCAACTAAAACCAGAGATAGCCAGATGGCAAAACGCAAACATAGGAATCTTACTAATTGAAATCAAGGTGATATGGCACCATCCAAACACAATTCTACCACAACAGCTAGTCCTGGATACCCCAACACACCAGGAAAGCAAGATTTGGATTTAAAATCACAGGCCATGTTGCTGTTAGAAGGCTTCAAGAAGGAAATAAATAACTCCCTTAAAGAAATACAGGAGAAGACAAATAGACAGGGAGAAGCCACTAAAGAACTACAGGAAAACATAACAAAACAGGTGAAGGAATTGAACAAAACCATCCAGGATCTAAAAATGGAGGTAGAAACAATAAAGAAATCACAAAAGGAAAAAACTCTGGACATAGAAAACCTAGGAAAGAAATCAGGAGACATGGATCCAAGCATCATCAACAGAATACAAGAAATAAAAGAGAGAATCTCAGATGCAGAAGATAGCATAGAAAGCATTGACACAACAATCAATGAAAATGAAAAATGCAAAAAGTTCCTGACCCAAAGCATCTAGGAAATCCAGGATAAATATAAAGACCAAACCTAAGGATTATGGGTATAGAAGAGAGTGAAGATTTACAACTTAAAGGGACCATAAATGTCTTCAACAAAATTATAGGAGAAAATTTCCCTAAAGAAAGAGATGCCCATGAACGTACAAGAACCCTACAGAACTCTAAATAGATTTGTCAAGAAAAGAAATTCCTCCAGTCACAAAATAATTGAAACGCAAAATGTACTAAACAAAGAAAGAATATTAAAAGCAGTAAGGGTGGGCTGGAGAGGTGACTCAGTTGTTAAGAGCAACAACTGATCTTCCAGTGGTCCTGAGTTCAAATCCCAGCAACCACATGGTGGCTCACAAGCATCTGTAATGAGATCTGACTCCCTCTTCTGGGGTGTCTGAAGAGAGCTACAGTGTACTTAAATATAATATAATATAATATAATATAATATAATATAATATAATATAATATAATATAATCAATAGATAGATAGATAAATAAATAAATAAATAAATAAATAAATAAACGCAGTAAGGGAAAAAGGTCAAGTAACATATAAGGTAAACCTATCAGAATTATACCAGACTTCTCACACCAGAGATTATGAAAGCCAGAAAAGCCTGGGCAGATGTCATACAGAACCTAAGGAAACACAAACACCAACCCAGACTGCTATATCCAGCAAATCTCTCAATTATCATAGATAGGAAATAAGATGGAGTAGCCATTTTAATATCAGATAAAATTGACTTTCAACCAAAAGTCATCAAAAGAGACTCTGAGGGACACTTCTTGCTGGTCAAAGGAAAAATACAACAAGAAGAACTCTCAATCCTGAACATCTATGCCCCAAATGCAAGGGCACCCTCTTTCGTAAAAGAAACTTTATTAAAGCTCAAAGCACACATTGCACCTAACACAATAATTGTAGGCGACTTCGACACTGCACTTTGCTCAATGGACCAATCAGGGAAACAGAAACTAAACAGGGACACAATGAAACTAATTGAAGCTTTGGACCAATTAGATTTAACAGATATATATAGAACATTCTATCCTAAAGCAAAAGAATATACCTTTTTCTCAGCACCTCATGGTACCTTCTCCAAAATCAACCAAGTCGTCAATTTTGTTGAGGTCTTGTCACAAGACAGACCTCAACAAAAATAAGAAGATCGAACTAATCCCATGCCTCCTATCAGATAACTATGGAGTAAAAGTGGTCTTCAATAGCAACAAAAACAACAGAAACCCCACATACATGTGGAAATTGAAGAATATTCTACTCAATGATACCTTGGTCAAGGAAGAAATAAACAAAGAAATTAAAGACTTTTTAGAACACAATGAAAATGAAGACACAACATACCCAAATCTATGGGACACAATGAAAACAGTGCTAAGAGGAAAACTCATAGCACTGAGTGCCTCCAAAAAGAAAATGGAGAGAGCATACATTACCAGCTTAATGACACACCTGAAAGCCCTGGAACAAAAAGAAGCTATTTCACCCAGGAGGAGTAGAAGGCAGGAAATCATCAAACTCTGGGCTGAAATCAATCAAGTAGAAACAAAGAGAACCATACAAAGAATCAACAAAACCAGGAGCTGGTTCTTTGAGAAAATCAACAAGATAGATAAACCCTTAGCCAGACTGACCAAAGGGCACAGAGAAAGTATCCAAATTAACAAACTTAGAAGTGAAAAGGGAGATATAACAACGGAAACTGAGGAAATCCAAAAAATAATCAGATCCTACTACAAGAGCCTGTACTCAACACAACTGGAGAATCTGGAGGAAATGGACAATTTCCTTGACAGATATCAAATACCAAAATTAAATCAGGACCAAATAGATCATCTAAACAGTCCCATAATGCCTAAAGAAATAGAAGGAGTCATAGAAAGTCTTCCAACCAAAAAAAGCTCAGGACCAGATGGTTTCAGTGCAGAATTCTATCAGACCTTCAAAGAAGAGTTAACACCAATACTCTTCAAATTATTCCACAAAATAGAAACAGAAGGAACACTACCCAATTCCTTCTATGAAGCCACAATTATGCTGATACCAAAACCACACAAAGATCCAACAAAGAAAGAGAACTTCAGACCAATTTCCCTTATGAACATCGATGCAAAAATACTCAATAAAATTCTTGCCAACTGAATCCAAGAACACATCAAAATGATCATTCACCATGATCAAGAAGGCTTTATCCCAGGAATGCAGGGTTGGTTCAATATACGGAAATCCATCAATGCAATCCACTACATAAACAAAATCAAAGAAAAAAACCACATGGTCATTTCATTCGATGCTGAAAAAGCATTTGACAAAATTCAGCATCCTTTCATGTTTAAAGTTGGAAAGAACAGGAATTCAAGGCCCATACCTAAACATAGTAAAAGGAATATACAGCAAATCGGTAGCCAGCATCAAACTAAATGGAGAGAAACTTGAAGCAATCCCACTAAAATCAGGGACTAGACAGGGCTGCCCCCTTTCTCCTTATCTTTTCAATATTGTACTTGAGGTACTAGTTCAGGCAATTCGACAACATACGGAGGTCAAAGGGATACAAATTGGAAAGGAAGAAGTCAAACTATCATTATTTGCAGATGACATGATACTCTACCTAAGTGACCCAAAAAACTCCACTAGAGAATTCCTACAGCTGATAAACAACTTCAGCAAAGTAGCAGGTTATAAAATCAACTCAAGCAAATCAGTGGCCTTCCTATACTCAAAGGATAAGCAGGCTGAGAAAGAAATTAGGGAAATGACCCCCTTCACAATAGCCACAAACAGTATAAAGTATCTTCGGGTGACTCTTACCAAACATGTGAAAGATCTGTATGACAAGAACTTCAAGACTCTGAAGAAGGAAATGGAAGAAGACCTCAAAAAATGGGAAAACCTCCCATGCTCATGGATCGGTAGAATCAATATAGTTAAAATGGCCATTTTGCCAAAAGCAATATACAGATTCAATGCAATACCCATCAAAATCCCAACTCAATTCTTCACAGAGTTAGAAAGAGCAATTATCAAATTCATCTGGAATAACAAAAAACCCAGGATAGCTAAAACTATTCTCAGCAACAAAAGAAATTCTGGGGGAAATCAGTATCCCTGACCTCAAGCAATACTACAGAGCAATAGTGTTAAAAACTTCATGGTATTGGTACAGTGACAGGCAGGAGGATCAATGGAACATGATTGAAGATACAGAAATGAACCCACACACCTATGGCTGAAAACGTCCAATGGCAAAAAGATAGCCTTTTCAACAAATGGTGCTGGTTCAACTGGAGGTCAGCATGCAGAAGAATGCAAATTGATCCATCCTTGTCTCCTTGTACTAAGCTCAAATCCAAATGGATCAAGGACCTCCACATAAAGCCAGACACTCTGAAGCTAATAGAAAAGAATCTGGGGAAGACACTTGAGGACATCGGTACAGGGAGAAAGTTTCTGAACAGAACACCAATAGTGTATGCTCTAAGAGCAAGAATTGACAAATGGGACCTCATAAAATTACAGAGTTTCTGTAAGGCAAAGGACACCATCAAGAGTACAAATTGGCCACCAACAAATTGGGAAAAGATCTTCACCAATCCTACATCAGATAGAGGGCTAATATCCAATATATATAAAGAACTCAAGAAGTTAGACTCCAGAAAACCAAACAACCCTATTAAAAAATGGAGTACAGAGTTAAACAAAGAATTCTCACCTGTAGAACTTCGGATGGCGGAGAAGCATCTTAAAAAATGCTCAACTTCATTAGTCATTAGGGAAATGCAAATCAAAACAACCCTGAGATTTCACCTTACACAAGACAGAATGGCTAAGATTATAAATTCAGGAGGCAGCAGGTGTTGGAGAGGGTGTGGAGAAAGAGGAACACTCCTCCACTGCTGGTGGGGTTGCAAATTGGTGCAACCACTCTGGAAAGCAGTCTGGCGGTTCCTCCGAAAACTGGGCACCTTTCTTCCAGAAGATCCTGCTATATCACTCCTGGGCATATACCCAGAGAATTCCCGACCATGTAAGAAGGATACATGCTCTACTATGTTCATAGCAGCCCTATTTATAATTGCCAGATGCTGGAAAGAACCCAGGTATCCCTCAACAGAAGAGTGGATGCAAAAAATGTGGTATATCTACACAATGGAGTACTATTCAGCCATTAGAAACAATGAATTCATGAAATTCTTAAGCAAATGGATGGAGCTAGAGAACATCATACTAAGTGAGGTAACCCAGACTCAAAAGGTGAATCATGGTATGCACTCACTAATAAGTGGATATTAACCTAGAAAACTGGAATACCCAAAACATAATCCATACATCAAATGAGATACAAGAAGAAAGGAAGAATGGCCCCCTGTTCTTGAATGACTCAGTGAAGCAGTATTCAGCAAAACCAGAACGGGGAAGTTGGAAGGGGTGGGTTGGAGGACAGGGTGAGAGAAGGGGGCTTGCGGGACTTTTGGGGAGTGGGGGGCTAGAAAAGGGGAAATCATTTGAAATGTAAATAAAAAAATATATCGAATAAAAAAAATTTAAAACAAAAAAAATTACATCAAAAATACCAAGAAGAAATAATCATTATTCCTTAATATCTCTTAACATCAATGGATTCAATTCCCCAATAAAAAGACATAGAATAAGAGACTGGATATATAAACAGGACCCAACATTTTGCTGCATATAGGAAATGCACCTTAATGTCAAAGAAAAACACTACATCAGAGTAAAAGGCTGGAAAACAGTTTTCCAAGTAAATGGTATCAGGAAACATGCTGGAGTAGCCATTCTAATATCCAATAAAACAGACTTTCAATCAAAATTGTTCAACAAAGACAGGAAAGTTTATACTCATGAAAGGAAAAATCTACCAAGAAGAACTCTCAATTCTGAACATCTATGCTGCAAATACAAAGGCACCTTCATTCGTAAAAGGAAGTTTACTAAAGCTTAAAGTACACATTGCACCTCACACAATAATTGTGCATGACTTCAGCACCCCACTCTCCTCAATGGACAGTTCAAGGACACACAAACCAAACAGAGACACTGTGAAACTAACAGAAGTTTTGGACCAAATGGATTTAATAGATACGTATAGAGCATTTCATTATAAATCAAAAGAATATGCCTTCTTAGCACCTCATGGTACCTTCTCCAAAATTGACCATATAGTGTTCACAAAACAGACCTCAACAGACCATAAGAAGATCAAACTAATTCCATGCCTCCTATCAGATCACTATGGAATAATCGTGGTGTTCAATAGCAACACAAACAAGAGAAGGCCCACATACACATAGAATCTGAACAATGTTCTATTCAATGATAACTTGGCCAAGGAAGAAATAAGGGAAGAAATCAAAGAATTTTTAGAATTCAATGAAAATAAAGGCACAATATACACCAAATTATGGGACACAATGAAAACAGTGCTAAGAGGAAAACTCAAAGCTCTGACTGTCTCCAAAATGTGGCTGGAGAGAGCATACACTAGCAGCGTAACAACTCACCTGAAAGCTTTAGTACAGAAAGAAGCTAATACACACAAGAGGAGTAGAAGACAGGAAATCATCAAACTCAGGGCCAAAATCAACGAACTAGACACAAAAAGAACTATACAAAGAATCAACAAAACCAGGAGTTGGTTCTTTGAGAAAATCAACAAGATAAACCTTTAGGCAGACTAACCAGAGGGCACAGAAACAGTATCCAAATTTAGAAAACCAGAAATTAAAAGGGACATAAAACAACACAAACTGAGGAAATTTAAAAAAAATCATCAGATCCTACTACAAAGGCCTATACTCAACACAACTAGAAAATCTGGAGGAAATAGAAAATTTCCTAGACAGATACTAAATACCAACATTAAATCAGGATCAGATAGACAATCTAAATGGTCCCATAACCCCTAAAGAAATAGAAGTGGTCATTAACAATCTCACAACCAAAGAAATCACAGTACCAGATGGTTTAAGTGCAGAATTCTATCATGATATGATATTATACTTAAGTGACTGCAAAAATTCCACCAGAGAACTCCTACAGCTGATAAACATCTTCACCAAAGTGGTCGGATATAAAATTTAACTCAAGCAAATCAGTATCATTCCTATACTCAAAGGATAAACAGGCTGAGAAAGTAATTAGGGTAATGACACCCTTCACAATAGTCACAAACAATATAAAGTATCTTGATGTGACTCTAGCCAAACAAGTGAAAGATCTGTATGACAAGAACTTCAAGTCTCTGTAGAAAGAAACCAAGAAGACCTCAGAAGATGGAAAAATCTCCCATGCTCATGGATTGGCAGGATTAATGTAGGAAAAATTGACATCTTGCCAAAAGGAATATACAGATTCAATGCAATCCCCATCAAAATCCCAACTCAGTTCTTCATAGAGTTAGAAAGAGCAATCCTCAAATTCATCTGGAATAACAAAAAACCCAAGAGAGATAAAGCTATCTGTGGAATCAGTATCCTAAACCTCAAGCAATATTACAGAGCAATAGTGTTTAAAAACTGCATGGTACTGGTACAATGAAAGGCAGGTAGATCAATGGAAAAGAGTTGATGACACAGATATGAACCGACACACCTATGGTCACTTGATCTTTGACAAAGGAGCCAAAACCATCCAGTAGAAAAAAGATAACCTTTTCAACAAATGGTGCTAGTTCAACTGGCAGCTAGCATGCAGTAGAATGCATATCGATCCATTCTTATCTCCTTGTACTAAACTCAAGTCCAAGTGGATCAAGGCCCTCCATGTAAAATCAGACAAACTGAAATTAATAGAAAAGAAACTGGGGAAGAGCCTTGAGCACACTGGAACAGGGGAAAATTTCCTGAACAGAACACCAGTAGTTTATGCTCTAAGATCAAGAATTGACAAATGGGACCTCATAAAATTACAAAGTTTCTGTAGAGGAAGAGCAGGACTGTCAATAGGACCAAACTGCAATGAACAAATTGGGAAAAGATCCTTACCAAAACTACATCTGACAGAGGGCTCATATCCAATATATACAAAGTACTCAAGAAGTTAGACTCCAGAGAGCCAAATACCCCTATTAAAAATGGAGTACAGAGCTAAACAAAGAATTTTCACATGAGGAATACTGAATGGCTGAGAAGCACCTAAAGAAATGTCCAACATTCTTAGTCATGAGGGAAATGAAAATCAAATCAACCCTGAGATTTGACCTCAAACCAGTCAGAATGGCTAAGATCAAAAACTCAGGAGACAGCAGGTGCTGGTGAAGATGTGGAGAAAGAGGAACACTCCTCCACTGCTGGTGGGATTGTAAGATGGTACAACCACTCTGGAAATCAGTCTAGCGATTCCTCAGAAAACTGGCCATGACACTTCCAGAGAACCCTGCTATACCTCTCCTGGGCATACACCCAGAGGATTCCCAAGCATGTAATAAGGACACATGCTCCATTATGTTCATAGCAGCCATATTTTTAATAGCCAGAAGCTGGAGAGAACCAAGATGTCCATCAATGGAGGAATGGATATAGAAAATGTGATATATTTACACTATGGAATTTTACTCAGCTTTTAAAAACAATGATTTCATGAAATTTTTTAGGCATATGGGTGGAACTGGAAAATATCACCCTAAGTGAGGTAACACAATCACAAAAAAGCACACATGGTATGCACACACTGATAAGTGGGTATTAGCCCAGAACCTTGAAATACCCAAAACACAATTCACATATCAAATGATGCCCAAGAAGGAGGAAGGAGAGATCCCTGGTCCTAGAAAGGCTTGATGCAGAAGTGTAGAGGAGTACCAGGACAGGGAAGTAGGAGGGGGTTGATTGGGGAAAAGGGGGATGTGAAAGAGCTTATGGGACTTTGGGGGATGGGGGAACCAGGAAAGGGGAAATCATTTGAAATGCAAATAAAGAATATATATAATAAAAAAGCATACTGACTCACACTGGGTTCAATAAAACACATATATGTGACTATTTTTCTTTTTTTTCTGGGGTGGAATTATTTTTATTGTTCAGTCTCCAAGAACAGCAATAAAATGGAGCATTTTACATTTAACAACACATTGAAATGGACAGCACTACACAAATATGACATGACCCTGAGTGAAGAAGGTTACAATTTATTTATTTATTTATTTATTTATTCATTCATTATTTTCTATATTCTTTGTTTACATTCCAAATGCTTTCCCCTTTCCTGGTTCCCCCCTCCCCATTGGTCTCATAAGCCCTCTTCCATCTGCCCATTTCTCAATCACCCCCCTCCCATTTCTCTGTCCTGGTACCCACCTACAATGCTGAATCAAGTCTTTTCAGAACCAGGGCCCTCTCCTTCCCTCTTCTTAGATATCATTTGTTATGCTAATTGTGTCTTGAGAATTCAGAGCTTCTGGGCTAATTAATATCCACTTATCAGTGATTGCATTCCATGTGTATTCTTTTGTGATTAGGTTACCTCACTTAGGATGATATTTTCCAGTTCCAACCACTTGCCTAAGAATTTCATTAATTCATTGTTTTTAATTGCTGAGTAGAATTCCATTGTGTAAATATACCACATTTTCTGTATCCATTCCTCCATTGAGGGACATGTGGGGTCTTTCCAGCTTCTGGCTATTATAAATAAGGCTGGTATTAACATAGTGGAGCATGTGTGCTTATTGCATGCTGAGGAATCCTCTGGGTATATGCCCAGGAGAGGTATTGCAGGGTTCTCTGGAAGAGTCATGGCCAGTTTTCTGAGGAACCACCAGACCAGTTTCCGAAGTGGTTGTACCATCTTGCAATACCACCAGCAGTGAAGGAGTGTTCCTCTTTCTCCATATCCTCGCCAATACCTGCTGTCTCCTGAGTTTTTAATCTTAGCCATTCTGACTGGTGTGAAGTGAAATCTAAGGATTGTTTTGATTTGCATTTCCCTAATGAATAATGATATTGAACACTTCTTAAGGTGCTTCTCAGCCATCCAAAGTTCTGCAGGTGAAAATTCTTTGTTTAGCTCTGTACTCCATTTTTAATAGGGTTATTTGGTTCTCTGGTTTCTAACTTCTTGAGTTCTTTGTATATATTGAATATTAGCTCTCTGTCAGATTTAGGGTTGCTGAAGATCCTTTCCCAAATTGTTGGTTGCCCTTTTGTCCTTTTGACAGTGTCTTTTGCCTTACAGAAATTTTGTAATTTTATGAGGTCCCATTTGTCAATTCTTGATCTTAGAGCATACGCTATTGGTGTTCTGTTCAGGAACTTTTCCCTTGTGCCCCTGTCCTCAAGGGTCTTCCCCAGTTTCTTTTCTATTAGTTTCAGTGTGTCAGGTTTTATGTGGAGGTCCTTGATCCACTTGGAGTTGAGCTTAGTACAAGGAGATAAGAATGAATCAGTTTGCATTCTTCTGCATGCTGACTTCCAATTGAACCAGCACCATTTGTTGAAAAGGCTATCTTTTTTCCACTGGATGTTTTCAGGTCCTTTGTCAAAGATCAAGTGACCATAGGTTCATTTCTGGGTCTTCAATCCTATTCCACTGATCCGCTTGCCTGAAATTGTACCAATACCATGCAGTTTTTATCACTGTTGCTCTGTAGTAATATTTGAGGTCTGGGATACTGATTCCCGCAGAAGTTCTTTTACTGTTGAGAATAGTTTTAGCTATCCTTTTTTTTTTTTTTTTTTTTTTTTTTTTGTTATTCCAGACGAATTTGAGAATTGCTCTTTCTAACTCCATGAAGAACTGTGTTGGAATTTTGGTGGGCATTGTGTTGAATCTGTAGATTGCTTTTGACAAGATGGCCATTTTAAATATATCAATCCTGCCAATCCCCAAGCATGGAAGATTTTTCCATTTTCTGAGGTTTTCTTCAATTTCCTTCTTCGGAGACCTGAAGTTCTTGTCATATAGATCTTTCACTTGTTTGGTTAGAGTCACACCAAGATACTTTATGTTGTTTGTGGCTATTGTGAAGGTACTCAAAGGATAAGCAGACTGAGAAAGAAATTAGGGAAGTGATTATTTTCTAAAAAAAAACATAAAAGGGCCAGAGAGATGGCTCAGAGGTTAAGAGCACTGACTGCTCTTCCAGAAGTCCTGAGTTCAATTCCCAGCAACCACATGGTGGCTCACAACCTACTGTAATGGGATCTTATGCCCACTTCTGGTGTGTCTGAAGACAGCTACAATGTACACACATACATAAAATAAATAACTAACTCTTTTTTAAAAAAGAATGAGAAACCTTGAAACGCACAGATCTAAATATAGTATCTCCATCAAATCCCTTGTCTCTTGACAAATAGGACCTCATAAAATTACAACGTTACTGTAAGTCAAAAGACACTCACTGTCAGTCAGACAAAACGGCAACCAGCAAATTGGAAAAAGATCTTCACCAACCCTACATCCGACAGAGAACTAATATCCAATATATACAAAGAACTCAAGAAAGTAGACCCAGAGAGTCAAATACCCCTATTAAAAACTGGGGTACAGACAAAGAATTTTCACCTGAAGAATTTCGAATGGCTGAGAAGCACCTTAAGAAATGTTCAACATCATTAATCATTAGGGAAATGCAAATCAAAATAACCTTGAGATTTCACCTCACACCAATCAGAATGACTAAGATCAAAAACTCAGGAGACAGCAGGTGCTGGTGAAGATGTGGAGAAAGAGGAACATTCCTCCATTCTCATGGGAGTGTAAGATGGTACAACCACTTTGGAAATCAGTCTGGCGGTTCCTCAGAAAACTGGCCATGACACTTTCAGAGAACCCTGCTATACCTCTCCTGGGCATATACCCAGAGGATTCCCCGGCATGAAATAAGGACACATGCTCATAGCAGTCGTATTTATAATAGCCAGAAGCTGGAAAGAACCCACATATCCCTCAATGCAGGAATAGATACAGAAAATGTGGTGTATTTACACAATGGCATACTACTCAGCAATTAGAAACAATGAATTCATAAAATTTTTAGGCAAATGGTTTGATCTGGAAAATATCATCCTAAGTGAGGTAACCCAATCACAAAAGAATGCAGTCTCTGATAAGTGGATATTAATTAGCCCAGAAGCTCTGAATACTCAAGACACAATTAGCATATCAAATGATTCCCAAGAAGAAGGAAGGAGAGGGCCCTGGTCCTGGAAAGGCTTGATGCAGCATTGTAGGGGATTGCCAGGACAGAGAAATGAGAGGGGATGATTGGGGAATGGAAGAGGGTTTATGGGGCTTATGGGGAACCAAGAAAGGGGAAATCATTTGGAATGTAAACAAAGAATATAGAAAATAAATTTAAAAAATTCCTTTGTCTTGGGTCTCAGAGAATCCCTTGACAGAAGAAACAGCCCTAGCAAAGTCTCCTAGTATTGGGCATTATGGAGCCAAATCCAGCTATCTTCTATAACAAGGCAAGGCTCCCAGCACTGAGAGTGGGATATCAACCCAGCCATAGAACTTTCTCCTCCAATGTGTCCTGCCTATAAGATGTTCTGGGGTAATGGTGAGGTAGAACTTATGGAAGTGGCCAACCAATGGCTAGTCCAACTTGAGGCCCAAGCCACGAGAGAGAATGAATGCCTAACAGTGCCTGGATGACCAGGAACCAGATGTTGAGTTTCAGAGACACCCAGGACAGAACCAAACATGACTGGCAAAAATAAAGTTAATAAAATGATTTCTGATGATATTCTGCTTTACTCATAGTCCAGTGTCTAGCCCAATTATTATCAGAGAGTTTGCATTCAGCAACTGATGGGAACAGATGTGGACTCACAACCAAAATGTATGTGAAGCCAGGGGAACCATACAGAAGAAGGGAAGGAAGGATTGTAGGAACCAGAATAGTCAAGGACACCATGAAAACTGAAAACAGCCCACAGAATCAACTAAGCAGGGTTCATAGGGGATCACAGAAACCAAAACTAGGTCTTTTGCATATATATTATGGTTGTGTAACTTGTGTTCTTGTGGGACTCCTAACAGCATGAGTTGGACTGTCTCTCTGGCTCTTTTGCATGAGCTTAAACATTTTAGGACCTAAGAATTTCATGAATTCATTGTTTCTAATGGCTGAATAGTACTCCATTGTGTAGATATACCACATTTATTGCATCAAATGGATGGAGCTAGAGAACATCATACTAAGTGAGGTAACCCAGACTCAAAAGGTGAATCATGGTATGCACTCACTAATAAGTGGATATTAACCTAGAAAACTGGAATACCCAAAACATAATCCACACATCAAATGAGGTACAAGAAGAAAGGAGGAGTGGCCCCTTGTTCTGGAAAGACTCAGTGAAGCAGTATTCGGCAAAACCAGAACGGGGAAGTGGGAAGGGGTGGGTGGGAGGACAGGGGGAGAAAAGGGGGCTTACGGGACTTTCGGGGAGTGGGGGGCTAGAAAAGGGGAAATCATTTGAAATGTTAATAAAAAATTATATCAAATAAAAAAAGAAAGAAAAAAAGAAAAAAAGAAAAAAATTAAAAAAAAAACTAGTAATCAAGCATAAATAAAGTAGCAAAACATATACTCTGAAATGAGTTATTGAACTGTAGTTTTAAAGGCATTTTATAATAGTTAAAATATAAGATCAAGGAGGGATATTGTGAGTGTTTAAGAAGAGCTTTCATTGGAATGAAAGTTGCTTATTAAGTAGCTGAGAAAAGTTAAGGTTATAGATATTCATAATGTGAATTCAGGTGCAAATGTAGTGATGAAACTGATGGACGATCTTTTCCTATTATAAGTTAAACTGTTCCTGAAATTCAAGTTTTATTTAAATAAATATAAATATACATATTATGTGTATATGTAAATAATACAAAATTTTAAATTAAAAATTGAGAATTAAAAAAAAAAAATTTAGGACCATTTTCTTTTTACTAGGTTGCCTCATTTCAGCCTTCCTATGCAGATTTGTGCCTAGTCTTACTGTAACTTGTTATGCCATGTGTCTTAGTTAGGGTTTCACCACCGTGAACAGACACCATGAGCAAGGCAACTCTTTGTTGTTGTTGTTGTTGTTTTCTGAGACAGGGTTTCTCTGTATAGCCCTGGCTATCCTGGAACTCACACTGTAGACCAGGCTGGCCTCGAACTCAGAAATCTGCCTGCCTCTGTCCCCCAAGTGCTGGGATTACAGGTGTGTACCACTACCACCTGGTTTAACCAAGGCAACTCTTATAAAGACAACATTTAATTGGAGCTGGCTTATAGGCTCAGACATTCAGTCCATTGTCATCAATGCAGAAACATGGCAGCATCCAGGCAGATACGGTACAAGAGGAGCTGAGAGTTCTACATCTTCATCTGAATGCTGCAAGCAGAAGACTGACTTCCAGGCAACTAGGGTGCGGGTCTTATAGCCCACGCCCACAGTGACACACCTACTCCAACAAGGCCACACTTCCTAATATGGTCACACCCTGGGCCAATTGTATGCAAAACATCACATTCCACTCCCTGGCCCCCAGAGGCTTGTTCAAACATGAGTCAATGGGAGCCATACTTAAACATAGCATAATGCAAAATACATTTAGTCCAACTTCAAAAGTCCCTGCAGTCTATAGCAGTCTCAACAGTGTTAAAAGTCCAAAGTTCAAGGTTTCTTCTGAGATTCATTCAATCACTTAACTGTAACCCCCCAAGCAAGACAAGAAACCAGCTGGGCAAAGTCAAACTCTGCATCTCCATGTCAGCATCCAGGCAGATATGGTGCAGGAGAAGCTGAGAATTCTACATCCTTTTTCCCAGCTCCTTCACTGCTTAAGTTGGCTTTCCTGAATCTTGCTCCATAGACTGACTTTGAACTCAAGAAATCTGCATGCCTGTCTCCTAAGCACTGTGATTAAAGGTGTGGTCCACCAAGCCTGAATTTAAGTTTTTCTTCACCTAGAATGTGCTCTGTTCTAGGCTGGCTTTGAACTCAGAGATCTGCTTATCTTTGCCTCCTGGGATTAAAGGCTTGCACTACCGTGCCTGAACCTAAATTAGAAGGGTAGAATCTAGGTCAAGGTCACCACTCCCTTAATTCAATTTAATATCCTTGAATTCAGCTCCATCTCACTTCCTGGAGTCCCTTTAATACTCAAACTATATATTTTGTACTTTTCCTTTCTCAGTTAGCTATGTTTGTTCAAAATTCTCTTCATAAGACTTTAAACAGAGAAAAAAGCCCTTTTTGGGCTTTTTTGAGACTTCCTTTGCAGATACAATTAATATAAATCTCTTTACCTTAGCCCTAGGCAGTCTCTTCAGACAATGGCAAAAAGCAGCCCGGTTCACCAAAACATCACAAAAACTCTCAGCCACATATTTAAGTTCTTCTTCACTTAGACCTCTTGGGTCATCAGAACTACACAGTTCAAATGACCCTCAGCACCACTGTCTTCCACATTCCTACTAGGCTGGTGCATTAAGCCCCACTTAAAGCATTTCATGGTTTCCCAAATCCAAAGTCTCAAAATCCACATTCTTCCAAAGAAAAGCATGGTCATGCCTATCACAGCAATACCCCAGTCCCTGGTATCAACTTCTGTCTTAATTAGGGTTTCACTGCTGTGAAGAGACACTATGACCAATGCAAATTTTATAAAAGACATTTAATTGGGGCTGGTTTACAGGCACAGAGGTTCAGTCCATTGTCATCAATGCAGAAACATGGCAGCATCCAGGCAGATATGGTGCAAAAGGAGCTGAGAGTTCTACATCTTCATCTGAAGGCTGCTAGTAGTAGACAGACTTGCAGGCAACTAGGGTTAGGGTCTTAAGCCCACACCCAAAGTGACATACCTACTCCAACAAGGCCACACCTCCTAATAGGGTCACTCCTTCTGCCAATCATATACTAACCATCACACCATGTTTGGTGGATGTACTGGACAGCCTGCTCCTTTTTTTCTGAAGGGAAAAAGAGGAGGAATTAAGAAGGGGAAAGGGGTCTAGGAGGAGATGAGGGAAGGAAAAGTATTGTTGGGAGGTAATGTATCATAGAAACATTTTAGAAAAGCAATTTTAAAAATTTATAAGATCCAAAGAGGAAGGAAGACACAAAGAAAGCAAGAGGCTTTGAATCAACATGATAAAAGCACAAATAAACTCAGATTCTGAAGCAGTAAGCACAGGTCCTATACCAGTCTTCACCAGGTCCACTTTGCTTATACTATGCCTTCTTGCTTAGTGTTTTTATATGAGATTTCTGAGTGTAAGACCAAGAGGAGATCTGATTTTTGGACCATCTCTTGGATTATTTTCTTTCTGTTTGTTTGTTGATTGGTTTTATTCAATCCCAATGTGTTAGTGTTTGTTTTATCATATTATATTAGATTGTACCATACAGTATTTATTATATAACAACAGATCCTTTTCTTAGGAGATCAGGGAACCCCATTGAAGAAGGGAATAGTGATTGTTGGAGTCAGGGGGAATGGAGGACACCAGAGAATATGACCCACAGAATCAACTAAGAAGGGCTCATATGGCTCTAGAGACTTAAATAGCATCCATGGGGCCTGCATGGGTCTACACCAGGTTCTCTATGTATATGCTATGGCTATTAACTTGGTGTTTCTGAGGGACTCATAATACTGGAAGCATGTGTCTCTGACTCTTTTGCCTGTTCATGGGACTCTTTCTTCCTATGGATTGTCCTGTCCAAGCTTGATTTGAGGGCTTCTGCCTTTCATATTATATATGACTTTGCACTGTTTGATTGTTTTCTCTTTGGTGTTTGCTCTTTTCTGAAGAAGAAATGAATGATGAATGGCAGGTGATGAGTAGAAGGAAGAGAAACTGTGATTGGCATGAATTGTATAAGAGAAGAGTCTATTTTCAATAAAGAAAAATTTTAAAAAAGAACAATAATTCAATAATAAGGAGAACATTATAATTCTGAAAATACATGCATCAAACACTGGCATACCCAGTTTCATTTTTAAAAGTACTAGATGCTCGCTGTCAATCAGCATTTACTGTAGGAACCTCCTCTGATGGGATTTGAGAGCTGCACTGATCTGCACATGGAAGTTATTAGGAGTCTGTTTAATGCTATATGCATCTAGAAGAATAATACAGTGGACCTATGACTCATCAAGCCATTAGCCACACATGATTGGCCCTGAAAACAATGCAAGTGATGGGTTCCATCTCAAGGCATGGACCTTTGTTGCAACCAGATATTTGGCTAATACCATAACGTTTGTTGCACGTTTGTACCACTGGGAATACTGTGTTGGGTCAGTCATTATTGTAGTTTGTAGGCTTCACGGGTTGGTAAGACTAGTGGTTATTATTTTTCTCCTCTGGTGGCTTGCTTAGCAACTCCCAACGTTATGAAAGCAAGACTGTATGTATGAAGCTTGCAGATCAGAATCAACTTATTTTCTTTATATTCTGCTGTGTGTGTGTGTATGTGTGTGTGTGTATGTGTGTGTGTGTGTGTGTGTGTGTGTGTGTGTTCAATTCAAATGCACACCTGAATAGTGGTGTTTTCAGAGGTTAGGAGGAACTGAAATTGGGGGTGGCTCTGAACTGTCAAATGTGGGTTCTTTAAACTCAAAGAACCTCTCCAAGAACAGTACCTTCTCTTAAATCACTGGAGAGCTATTTCTCCAGCCTCCAAAAAGAGGAATTTTGGACAGAGGTGTGAAAAAGGGAAGAGGAGACAAACTGGAGATATGTTTAAAAAAATAAGAATGATATTCTAGAAGAGAACAGAACTGATGGTGTGATGGCAGAGCATCAGGAGATGGCAGAAGGCAAGGAGAGCGGTGTGACTGAAGCACAGACCAAGAGCCTGAGAGTGGCAGAGGAGATCAAAGGGAAGGGATGCTTGCCATGTGGGTGACATCACTGATGAGGAGGAGAATTGTAAATTTTACTCCAAAAGATAAGGGAAATGGTTGTAAAAATACTGAGCAAACTTACCTGGGCTGGAAATCTTCAAAAATATCACCACTGTTAGTAGACTATACACCTGGAGTAAGGAACATGAAAGATGGTAGAATAATGTAGAGAAGGGAATATGGGGAAGAATAACTGATAGTAAAGTCATAAAGAATTCAGAAAATATATACATATGCATGTGTAAAAGTAGTTTTAATTGAACTACACTACAATAAAGGAAAATACCCTCAAAAAAATAACCCTACTTTAGCAAATAAAAATACAAGTACTTGAAAAAAATGTACTAGATATACATCCACAGTTTAATCATACATAGCGATAGTGGGTGAAGTTCAATCCTTCTACCCCCACCAAAAACAAGGTCATCTGAATTAAACAAAACAACCCAAGCCAAATGAAGAAAATCTAGAGCCTTACAATCCAGATTTTCATAATATAACCTAAAACATAGCTTTGTTTAATCATAGCATAAAACATAAACCTAACTGAACATTACACACAAACACTAAAAAATATTATACATGGTATAACTTTTAACAAATAGAGAAAAATGGAAATGCCACCATGCTTTCTCTCTGACTGTAAAGAATAAAGGCAAATAGGAATAAAAATCAAAACTATAGAGAGCAGACAAACTTGTGGAAAGTAAATAAAAAATCTCATTGAGTGGAAAATGAGCTTCTGAAAAACATTAAGAAACAAATTTAAAATTTTTTAAAATGACGTAAGTCACAGACCGAAAGAGGAGTTTACCTAGGTGAATTACACAGATGAAGGGCATAAATATCTCAGCCAAATTTGTTAACTCAGATGATGGTGATTCAGGGAAAGCTACCCCAGAGAAACAGCTTTGGGCCCAGTGAAGAGGCCTGAGTTGGTACAGAACTCTCAGAGGAAGACTAAGGATAGATCCTACCACCCTGAGTGAGAATACATCAGAAGATGTCAAATGTCAAATCAAACCTATCATGACATAGTACTCTTCAAACAAATTCCTAAAATCGAATGAAAATTAAAATAAAACATCAAAATTTATGGGACATAATTATTGCAGTCTTAGGAGCTTAGAGATCTACTTGCTTGCATAAAAATACCATAGAAAACTTAAATTGGAAGCTTGAAGATATTTATTAAGGCTTCAGAAAAACAAGGTGAAATGAAACCCCAAAACAGAATATGGGAAGAAATAATAAATATCAGAACAGAAATTAATGAAGTACAAACAAAAATAGCAGAAAAGTGAATAATTTGTTCTTTGAAAAGATAAGCAAGATTGACAAAAATCTTAGCCAAATTGTCCAAAGAAAAGAAAGAAAATCAAAACTAATAAAATGAGATATGAAAAGGGAGACATTAAGTAGATGCCAACAAAATTAGATAATCATAAAGACATGTCTGTAAAATCTAGAGTTCACAAGATTAGAAAGCTAGAAAAATGAATGAACACGTGGATTTATATGGCATATCAAATTAATTTAAGATGAAAAAAATAAATTAAATTAATCTATAACTAGAAATGATATTGAAAAATAATTAAAAAGTCCACAAACATAAAAATGTCCAGGACCATGCGGACTCACTAAAGAATTCTACCAGTCCTTAAAGAAGATCTAATACTAATTCTCAGCAAATAATTCCACAAAAGAAAGGAAGAGTTCCAAATTCTTTTTATGAAACCAGTGTTGCCAAGATACCAAATAAGATAAAAAAGGTAATAAAGAGGATGGGAAGACCAGCAGTCTCAACTGACCTGGACACCGCAGATCTCGCAGACATTGAGCCACTGACTAGGCAGCATGCACCAGCTGATATGAGGGCTCCAACACCAATACAGCAGAGGACTTCCTGGTCTGGACTCAGTCAAAAAAGAGGTACATAAACTTCAAGAGACTTGAGGTGCCAGTGAGTAGTGAAGACTGATCGAGTGGGGGCTGGGGGCTAGGGACATCCTCATGGATATGGGGGAGGAGGTTTGGTGTGAGGAGCAGAAGGCAGAATGGGGGTGCTGAGCCTAAGTCTAGCCTGTGCATGTTCTTTGTTTAGTGGTTTAGTCTCTGAGAACCCCAAGAGTTCAAATTAATTGAATCTGTCAGTCTTCCTGTGGAGTTCCAATCCCCTAAAAGGTCAAAATCTTTGTTCATGTTCTTCCATAAGAGTCCCCATTCACTGTTTGGCTGAGGATAAATGCCTCTATCTGAGTCAGTTGCTAGGTGGAGCCTCTCAGAGTACAACCATACTAAACTCCTATCTGCAAGTATAACAGAGTATCAATATTGACAGGCACTGGTACTTGTCCATGGAATGGGCAAACCCAATATTTGAAAACATCAAATAGGTCATTTATCATGACCAAATTAACTCCCTTCCAGCAATTCATGGATATTTTAACAAATATAAATGAAAAATGTTATTTATCAATAAATGGACTCAAAGACAAAAATTGCATGATCATCTCACAAAATCCAACATCACTTCCTTACAGAAGTCAGAACGAATCTAGGTAAGAATGGAGGATGAACACTTCAACATAATAAAGCTACACAAGACAAACCTATAGGCAACATTATTCGAAATGGAGGAAAAAAAACTTAGTTTGAAGTAATAGTAAAGAAAAGGCAAGAAACATCCATTCTCTCTCCACTCCTAACCAATACGGTATTTAAAGTCTTCAACTAACAAGAGAAGGAAAAAATGACCAAAAACCTTAAATGAACTGCTCTTTTGCAGATTATATGATTATATATATGAGACACCAAATGATTCCAACAAGAATTCTTAGAAGTTTTCATCAAAGTTGTAGAATAGGAAATTAATACTCAAAACCTAGCAGCATCCCTATATACTAATAACTAACACATTGAAACAGAGTTCTGGGGGAAAGATATCATTAATAATAGCTGCAAAAAATACCTGGAAATAAATCTAACCAAGAAAACAAAAGAATTCCATAATGAAGACTATATGACAATGGAATATTACTTAGTTGTAAAGAAAGACAAAATGATGAAATTTGCAAGTCAGCTGATGAAATTTGAAAAATAGATATGCTGAGTGAGGTCACCCAGGCTCTGAAAGACAAATGCTGTTTTTTGTCTCACATGTGTGGTCTCTGGATTTGAATCTTATATTTCTTCATTTGACTTGAAGTGCATGTAAGAATCAAAGAAAGTAGAAAGGGGTTAATTGAAGGTGGGCATGCATTAAGGAAGCAGGAATTGCATATTATAGGTAAAACAAAAGGAGCAGGGATATTCATGTAGACACATTCAAACAGCAAGTACAAATAAGATATGAATGGAGAACACCTGTTCACTGAGAATTGTAGGAATACTAAGGATTAACATTTTCAGTAGGAGTAGAGGTAGGGGGATAAAGAAGATGAAAAGATGGTGAGTGGTTCACTGAAACTAGGTATATATGAGAACCTTTATGGAAACACACTAGTGTGTAAGCTAAGCACAAAATATAACTTTAAAAATAGGCATAAAGATAGGAGCAGACTATGTGTTTTTGTCTGTTCATGTGTGTGTATGTGTATGTGTGTGCATGTGTCTGTATGTGTGTGTGTGTGTCTGTCTGTGTGTGTGTGTGTGTGTGTGTCTGTAAAGGCAATGTCCAGATAGAGATGGAGAGGAAATGGTCAGTTTATACAAATAAAATATATTGCATACATGTATGAAATTCTTACAGAAAAAATTAAGATTATGATAGATCAATAGATAGATACATTAGATATAGATTAGATAGACATAGGCATAGGCATAGGCATAGACATAGACATAGACATAAACATAGATATTCCATTTCTTCCTTAAAAGCTTCTTTGGTAAAACAAAAAGAAAGAAAACAGGAGATAGTTGTATTGGAATTGTACAACCCAGCATCTTTAGAATTGCAACCATGGAGGTGTTTCCTTGCTACTGGTTAAACATAATGTAAGCATGATACTGAACATGATACACTTAATTAGTTATATGAATCACTAAAACAAGGCTGGCATTGAATGTACAGGAGACAGCATAAAAGACAAAAGACAGTACAAAAGACAGCATAAAATAGCTAACACTCAATGTCCAGGGAACTGTACAAATGAATAGTGATATAATTTGTTACATGTCTATGCCTGGCAGAATGCCACTTTTGTGTGGGTTCTGAATAAATTAGGATTTGATGCTAGGACCCTTATCCTAAGCATCAATCCTCATCAAATCAGCCTCTATGTATGAGTCAGCCTGTAGGCCTGTGTGTCTACCTCTGTGAGGTCTGTGTGTCAGTATGTGTCTGTTCTTGTGCCTGTCTTTGTGTGGCTCATCTCTGCCTGTATATGATTAGGTGCCTGTTGGTGGCTGTCTACCAGCAAAGAAAGTATGTCTTACCTGCCAGCAACTCCTCACCCTTGTGACCTGCCGTTGTGCTCCTCTATTCCTGGTATCTTGGCATGAACCTTGCATTTGAGATGCATAAATCTGAAAGTAGATTCTTCTGAGGGTAGATAGAGAGTAGGGCAAAGGAGGAAAGTTATTGCAACTTATATGTTATGAGTTTCTCTTGTTTTCTGCCAAGCTCCTTTTACTCAGTTAAATTGAATAATGCCTAAGTCTCATTTATATAAGGTACAAATACTGAGTAAATATTAGGTACTAAATAAAGCAACCCCCAAGTGTCTAGCTCTGATAATCATGTAGCCAACCTTTAGAATAACACTTAAAATCTGGGACAGATGTGTTAACCAGATTACATGGTTGGTTGGATGGATGGATGGGCTAAGTTAAAAAAGAGAGATGTAAGGGTCATGAGAAGGGGGAAATATTTTTCTTGGTACAAACACAATTTTTCTGTCAAATTATGACTTGAAACATTCTTTTTTTTTTTTTTTTTTGGTTTTTTGAGACAGGATTTCTTTGTGTGGTCCTGGCTGTCCTGGAACTCACTCTGTAGACCAGGCTGGCCTCGACCTCAGAAATCCACCTGCCTCTGCCTCCCAAGGGCTGGGATTACAGGCATGCGCCACCATGCCCAGCAACTTGAAACATTCTAATTCTACAGAAATAGAAGGCAAAAAATACTACTTTGCCCATTTATGTTACATGTTATCTCTATCCTTTCCATAAAATGTTATGTAGAATGCTTGATAGGAATATGGGAAAATGTGTTGTCATTCAAATTATTGTATATATACATACATACATATATACATATATATACATATATACATACACACACACATATATATATGTATATGTATATACACATACATACACACACACATACAGGTAGGGTATATATATATATGAGGGTAGAGGCCCTATGACTTAACCATGACCCACTAGACTCTGTTGCTTAAAGGTTCCACTGTACAAACTTCCATCATGTGATATTTTGGGTGATAAATTACATTCACAAAATAAGAAATAGAATCAATTCTTTGAATCAAAATGAACTCTTTTGTTTATGCTGCTCTGGCTTAAAAGAACTTTATCCAAATGCTAGACACAAGATGTACATTTTCATACATATTCAGATTGATTTGTTACAATTTTATGATTTTTTTATGAGATAACTTTATTATGTAACCCAGATTTGCCTGTAACTTTCATGTAGTGCAAAATACCTTTAACTTTCTTATGCAGCTCAAGATGGCTTAGAATTCAGAGGACTCTTGCCTCAACTCCCCAAATGGTAGAACAGCCATGGATCAATAATGATTCTGGCATTTGTATTACTGTTATCAGTCTAACTTCTCTTTTTCTAGGTTAGCTTGCCTGCAGGTTTATCAATTTTGAGGATTTTTAGACAAGATCTTTTAGCTTTTGATTTTGTTTGCTTTCCCTGTGCTTTCCTGTTTCAGTTTTAACAATTTCATCTTTAAATTATATTTTTCTTTTACTTTATTTAGGCAAAAATTTCTCTTCTTTCTATTATTTCATTAAGGCAAGACATTTCAAATTCTAAGAGGTTTTATATTTATTTATTGCTATATATTTCTTTCTAAATATTCTTTTAATCTCATTTCATAATTTTAGTAACTTTCATTTTAATTGTAATGTTTGTTTTACAGTATCCTCTGAATTCTCATAAGATGACATACTTGACCCTTGTGGTGTTAGATGTGTGAGCTTTTATTTCTAGATAGGTAAAGATCATCCATCTATTGCTATTGTTTCTATTTTAATTCCACTATGGCCAAAGACATACACTAAATGGCTTCTACCCTTTAACATTGATGAAATATATTGGTGGACAAGATTATGGTCTTTCTAGGTAAATATTTCATATAAGGCCAAGAAAAATATGCTTTCTGCTCTTGCTGGATGCAATGTTCCATAAATGTCAAATACATCATTCTGATAGATAGTGCTAGTGAGTGTTACCCTTACAGATCTATCTTCTTCCTGATTTTATGCTTGCTAAATTATCAATTTCAGAAATTAGAAAGTTGAAATGCTTAACCACAATAGTGCACTTTTGCATTTTTCATTTCAGATCTTTCAGATTGGCCTAGCAGATTCTATTGTTAGGGGCATAAACCTTATACATTGTGTCTTATTACAAAACTGACCCAATTTATCATGTGATCATGCCTGTCATTATATTTATAATTTTTTCTCACATTTTCTCTAAGATTAATAGTTCTTATTTGGTATTTATTTCATTAAAGTCAAAATAAATATTTTCTGTATTATATTACTTTTCACCTGTATTATTCACTACATTTAAATTTTTAAAAGCAGTACAATAGTCTCTTATATCTTTGATAAATATATTTCAGTTCCTTCCACGTGTCCTGTAATCACACATGGTGTCAAAATCCATATATAGTATGGTTTTCCTGGATAATAAGATTTGATGGTGTTTGAATTTATAAATCATACAAAGCAAGATGTTAATAATGATAACTAAAAATTTCCGCAGTTATATTTTATGTTTTTTATAATTCATTGAATCTTAAATATGTGTCACCATCCTGTATTTGTAGTTAATATATTGGTGACACATATTTCAGGGAATTTTTTGCTGATACTGTCACTGGGCTTAAATATTTTCATATATAATATATTACTACCAGTTGGGCCATATTCTCCTTTCATAACTTTTACTTCCAAATTTAATGCAATTCCCATCTTATTTTAATTATTTTGAACACAGGATATCTATGACTTTTGTAGTTTGTAGTGGAAGACAAAACCCTGAACAATTTTATTTTCATTCTTTACAATTTCAGAGAAAAAATACTATTACCCTAGATCTCAGAGACCTCAGTATTTTATTAAATCATTTTCTTATTTATAAATATGTCTCATCTTTCCTTTTTAAGTAGATATATTCTTTATTTACATTTCAAATGATTTCCCCTTTCCTGGTCCCCCCCCCCAAAAGTCCCATAAGCCATCTCCCATCCCTCTCTTCCCCAATCAACCCCCTCCTTCCTCCCTGTCCTGGTATTCCCCTACACTGTTGCATCGAGCCTTGCCAGAATCAATGGCCTCTCCTCCCTTTGATGTCCAACAAGGCCATCCTCTGCTGCCTATGCATCTGGAGCCATGGGTTACACCATGTGTGTTATCTGGTTGATGTTTTTTTTTTTTTCCTGGAAGCTCTGGGAGTACTGGATGACTCATATCATTGTTCCTCCTATGGCGCTGCAAACTCCTTCAGCTCCTTGGGTCCTTTCTCTAGCTCCCACACTGGGGACCCTGTGCTCAGTTCAATGGCTAGCTGAGAGAGTTCCCCTCTGTATTGTTCATGCACCATCAGACCCTCCCAGGTGACAGCTATATCTGACTATGGTCAGCAAGTACTTGTGGGAATCAATAATAGTTTCTGGGTTTTGTAACCGTATATGGGAGGGATCCCTAGGTGGGGTAGTCTCTGGATGGTCTTTCCCTCAGACTCAGCTCCACACTTTGTTTCAGTATCGCCTTCTATGGGTATTTTGTTCCCCCTTCTAAGAAGGACCAGAGTATCCATACTTTGTTCAACCTTCTTCTTGGTCATCACTTGATATGTGAATTGTGTCTTGGGTATTCCAAGTTTCTGTGTAGAGAACTGTATTGGGGTGTCATGTCACCTGTCAGGAATTCAACATTAACCAAGGTGAAGTTCCTCTCCCAGCACTTGAGCTGGAATTTCCTGTGCTAAACCATAATCCTGCTCCACTCTAGAGTGAAGGTGAAGCTCATTGTTCCTCCAGGTCTACAAATTCCTGAATTAAGCAGGTGACCTGCCCATGTGCCTGAGCAGTGGAGCCAATGCCCAGTGAACAGTCAGACCTGTTCCCTGGAACACACCCCAGAGTTTGGAGGAGGGACTTGCCCCAAAGCCTTAAACTGTCAGACCCCAATTAAACTTTGGGCCTATTGGTTTGTCCTGGCCATCTTTCTTTTTTACCACCTCCCCATCTATCCCCAGCTTACTTTGCAGGTTATCTATTCTAACAGGACACTGGTGGCAACTCTTCTGGGCTAATATCCACTTATCAGTGAGTGCATATACCATGTGTATTCTTTTGTGATTGGGTTACCTCACTTAGGATGATATTTTCCAGTTCCACCCATATGCCTAAGAATTTCATGAATTCATATCATGATAGAATTTTGCACTAAAATCATCTAGTCCAGTGCTTTTGTTGGTTGGAAGACTTTCAATGACCACTTCTATTTCTTTAGCGGTTATGGGACTGTTTCGATTGTCTATTTGATCCTGATTTAATTTTAGTATTTGGTATCTGTCTAGGAAATTGTCCATTTCCCCCAGATTTTCCAGTTGTATTGAATATAAGCTTTTGTAGTAGGATCTGATGCATTTTTGAATTTCCTCAGTTTCTCTTATTATATCTCCATTTTCATTTCTGATTTTGTTAATTTGGATACTCTCTCTGTGCCCTCCGGTTAGTCTGGGTAAGGGTTGATCTATCTTGTTGATTTTCTTAAAGAACCAGCTCTTGGGTTTCTTGATACTTTGTATAGTTCTTTTTATTTCTACTTTGTTGATTTTAGCCCTGAGTTTGATGATTTCCTGCCTTCTACTCCTCTTGGGTGTATTAGCTCCTTTCTGTTCCAGAGCTTTTAGGTATGCTGTTAAGCTGCTAGTATATGCTCTCTCCAGTTTCTTTTTGGAGGCACTCAGGGCTATGAGTTTTCCTCTTAGCACTGCTTGCATTGTGTCCCGTATGTTTTGGTCTGTTGTGCCTCCATTTTCATTAAATTCTACAAAGTCTTTGATTTCTTTAATTATTTCTTCCTTGACCAAGGTATTATTGAGTAGAGCATTGTACAGCTTCCATGTGTATGTGGGCTTTCTGTTGTTGTTAGTGTTGTTGTTGTTGTTATTGTTTTGCTATTGAAGACCACCCTTACTCCATAGTGATCAGATTGAAGGCATAGGATAACTTCATACTTCTTGTATGTTTTGAGGTCTGTTTTGTGACCAACTATATGGTCAATTTTGGAGAAGGTACCATGACATGCTGAGAAGAAGGTATATTCTTTTGATTTAGGATGAAATGTTCTATATATATATATTAAATCCATTTGGTCCTAAACGTCTGTTAGTTTCACTGTGTCTCTGTTTAGTTTGTGTTTCCCTGATCTTTCCATTGAGGAGAGTGGGATGTTGAAGTCACCCACAATTATTATGTGAGGTGCGATGCGTGCTTTAAGCTTTAGTAAATTTTCTTTTATGAGTGAAGGTGCCCTTGCATTTGGAGCATAGGATGTTCAGAATTGTGAGTTCTTCTTGGTAGATCTTTCCTTTGATGAGTATAAAGTGTCCGTCTGTGCCTTTTTTGATGAATTTTGGCTGAAAGTGTATTTTATTAGATATTAGACTGGCTAATCCAGCTTGTTTCCTAGGACGATTTGCTTGGACAACTGTTTTCTAGCCTTTTACTCTTAGGTACTGTTTGTCTTTTACATTGAGATGCATTTTCTGTATGCAGCAAAATGTTGGATCCTGTTTATGTATCCAGTCTGTTAGTGTATGTTGTTTTATAGGGGTATTGAGTCCATTGATGTTAGGAGATATTAAGGAAAAGTGAGTGTTGCTTCATGTTATTTTCATAGTTAAAGGTGTAATTCTTTTTGTGTGTCTATCTTCTTTTGGGTTTATTGAATGAAGATTACCTTATTGATTTTTCTACTGTGTAGTTTCTCTCCTTGTGTTGGTGTTTTCCACCCATTATCCTTTGTAGAGTGTTCCGACCCTCAGGACAGTCAACATGGTTCCTTTAAGCCACCTAGAGGAAAGGCAATGGGGCGACAAGACAAGAGAGAGGCCGGACAGCCTGTCTAGTTCTGATCAAGCTGTCAAACTTTAATTTTCAGACAAGTCAATATAAAGGGAAGCATACAAGGTTTGGGAGGGGTAAAGGCGGTAACAATCTCAGGGGGTTGGCATCATTTCTAAGAAACAGTTTCTCATAATTTCTGGTAAAGCTAGTTATTGCTGTTGGAATGTTGGAATGATAAAAGGGGGGTCATGAGGTGGTGAAGAGGAAAGGGGTTGCTACAGTAACCTATCTACAGATGAACGTCAAAAGGAGGGGGTTTTGAGATTTACGTAGGAATAGTTCCTGGCATGGAGATCTAAGTGAGAATGACTCCTGGTATCGAGGTCTCCTGGCATTGAGAGCCAGGTGGGGATGGCTCCTGGTATGGAGAGTTCTTGGCAGTTCTAAGTGAGGATGGCTCCTGGTATGGAGAGTTCTTGAGTTCTAACTGAGGATGGCTCCTGGCAGTAGAGCTTGGTTTGTGGAAAGATATTGTGTAAATTTTGTTTTGTCATGGAATATCTTGTTTTCTCCTTCTATAGTAATTGAGAGTATTTCTGGGTATAGTATCCTGGGCTGACATTTATGTTGTCTTAGGTTCTGTATGACATCTACCCAGGATCTTCTAGCTTTCATAGTTTCTGGTGAGGCATCTGGTGTAATTCTGATATGTCTGCCTTTATAAGTTACTCAACCCTTTTCCCTTACTGATTTTTAATATTCTCTCTTTGTTTAGTGCATTTAGTGTTTTGATTATTATGGATCTGGAGAATTTTTTTTTGGTCCAGTCACTTTGGAGTTCTGTAGGCCTCTTGTATGTTCATGGGCATCTCTTTCATTAGATTAGAGAAGTTTTCTTCTACAACTGTGCTAAAGATAATTACTGGCCCTTTAAGTTGTAAATCTTCACTCTCTTCTATACCTATAATCCTTATGTTTGGTCTTCTCATTGTGTCCTGGATTTCCTGGATGTTTTGTGTTACAACTTTTTTGCATTTTACATTTTCTTTGACTATAGAGTCAATGTGATCTATGGTATCTTCAGCACCTGAGATTCTTTCTTCAATCTCTTGTATTCTGTTGTTGAAGTTTGCATCTATGACTCATGATTTCTTTCCAAGATTTTCTATCTCCAGAGTAATCTTCCTTTGTGATTTCTTTATTGCATCTACTTCCATTTTTAAATCCTGGATGGTTTTGTTAAGTTCTTTACTTGTTCATTTGTGTTTTCCTGTAATTCTTTAAGGGATTTTTATGTTTCCTCTTTAAGGGCTTCTACCTGTTGATCCATGTTCTCCTGTATTTCTTTAAGGGAGTTGTTTATGTCCTTCTTGAAGTCCTCTTTTAGCATCATGAGATGTGATTTTAAATCCAGATCTTGATTTTAGAGTGTGTTGCAGTATTCAGGGCTTGCTGTTGTGGGAGAACTGGGTTCAGATGTTGCCATGTTGTCTTGGTTTCTGTTGGTCGTGTTCTTGCTTTTGCCATTTGCCATCTGGTTCTCTCTGTGTTAGCTGGTCTAGTTGTATCTTACTGTGGCTTATCTGTCCTGCAAGCCTGTGTATCTGTACTCCTGGGATTCCCTTCATCTCTGTGCACACAGGTATGTAGGTACCCCTAGGAGACAAGCTCACTTGTGATGATATCTGTATATGTAGCTCTGTGATCCAGAATTATCTCTACATTCTCTGGCATCTCCACAGTCCTAGGAGGTTAGCTACCTCCTTGTCCACCTAGATATGGCACACTGTGTCAGAGGATCATCCCCAGCTGGAGACAGAAACCCAAGGCTTCTGCCTAGGGGTTCTTGATAGGTTCCTCTGAGCAGCAGGGGTGGGCCTATCTGTGTTCTCAGGCCTCTCTGTACTCCCACTGTTCTGTGTGCAGCGGGTTCTCTAGGATGGATCATGAGATGTTGTCTTCCCTATAGCAGACCTGCCAAGACTCTGCTGCTGCAGATAGGCCTGAGAGCATGAGGGGAGGAAGGAACAGAAGGGGAGTGGTATTCTGGAGGGCAAGGATATTGGTGATTGCTGGGTAGTGAGTCCTGCTGGACCCCCAGAAGCAGCTCTAAGACTCCAGAGTTAGGAGGAGGATCTTACTGACTGCTCTGAGTACAGTGGGTTCTCTAGGATGGATCAGGAGATGTTATCTTTGCTGTAGCAGATCCACCAAGAGTCTGCTGCAGCAGACAGACCAGGCAGTGAGGGGGAGGAAGGAACGGAAGGTAATTCTCAATAGAAGCATATCAATGGCCAAGAAACAGTTAAAGAAATGTTCAGTCTCCTTAGTTATCAGGGAAATGTAAATCAAAACTACTTTCAGACTCCATCTTATACATGTCATAATGACCAAGATCAAAACTGGAGAAGGAGAAGGGGGATTGCAACCACTTTGCAATAACAACATAGGTTGGCCTAACTACCCATTTTTTCCATAGTCTACGCCACCAACCAAGTAGTTTACCTGGAGGGATTCATGGCTCCAAATGGCCTTACCAGACAGCAATTGGAGGGGAGACCCTTGATCCTGGGGAAGTTTGATGCCCCAGAATAGGGGGATGCTAGAATGGTAGGACAGGAGAGTGTGGGGGAAAGCACCCTCATACAGGCAAAGGGGAGGGAGAGGGCAGATATGAGATGGGGGATATGGTGGAGGGGTAACCAGGAAGTGGGATATCATTTGTGATGTAAACAAGTTTAATGATTATGAAAAATAAAATAAACTAAAATAAGCATCAATAAAAATTACAAATGATAGCATATACTGGTGAGGATGAGGAACAATGTGAAAACTCCTCCATTGCTGGTACAAATGCAAACTTGTACAGTCACTACGGAACTCAATATGGCAGTTTTTCAGAAAATTTACTTCAAGACCCAGTTATACCATTCCTGGGCATATACTGAAAAGATGCTCCACCATACCATATGGACACTTGCTCAACTATGTTCATAGAATCTTTGTTCTTAATGCCCAGTAACTGGATATATTCTATATCTCCCTACACTAAACAATGGATACAGAAAATGTGTTACATTTACACAATAGAGTATATTACTCAGCTGTTAAAAACAGTGACAGTATGAAATTTGTAGACAAATGGATGGAATTAGAAAATATCATCCTGAGTGAGGTAACCAAAACCTAGAAATACAAACATGGTATGCAATCACTTATAAGTGAACATGAGTCATAAAGTACAGGATAAGCATGCTACAATCCCAGAGATGTAAGGAAAATAAAAAGACTATAGTGGGTAACCAGGACCAGTAAATAGAAGTGATTCTGCAACTGGGCTGGGGATGGATGGAGATGGGAACAGAAGAGATCTGGCTGGAGGGATGGAAGGAGAAAGGCTCCCTCACTATCTTCATTCAGCTTTTCCTACTGTTAATATTGAATATATAAAGATCAATGCTAGGAAATTAACAGTGCAATGAGTAATACAACTATAATTTTTCTTTGAGTTTTGTCATTTGTTCATTAAAGTCCTCTTTCTGTCCAATCATCCAATCCAATATTTGATGTTGGATTTAGTTTTGACAATGCTTTTATTTCATTCAATCTAGAATATTTCTTAGTCTATTATTAGTAGTCATGACATTGTCACCTTTAAAAAGTATTAATACTACTAAAAGTGGACTTTGCAGAGTGTCCCTCAATATGGTCCAGTATAATGGTAATTTCTGATTGTGTTGAAGATATGCATTTGCAGAGAGGAATACCACAGAGTTATTATAAGTCATACCACTGCACATATAATGCCAATATGCCATATTATTGAGGATAGCAACCTTGATCACTTGTTTGTATGTGTACAACATTTGTCACACTACACACATATTATTTTTTCTCTGTCCTATATACTCCCTGTCTCTGTTATAAACCACTAACAAAAAACAACTTAGGAAGGAAAGAAGTCACTTTGCTTACATGTCCTAACCACAGCCATCATTGAGGGAAGTTGGGGAAAGAATTCAAGAAGGAAACAAAGGTCTCCCTGGAGGAATGCTGCTTACTGATTTGCTTCCTCTGGCATGATCAGCTTGTTTTATATATGCGCAAATCCATCTACACAAGTATAGCACTGCCCACAGTTGTCTGGACCCTCATACATCAATAATTAATCAGGAAAATGCAATTATGACCCCATTATAACCCTCCTGCGCATATACCTAGAGGATTCTCCAGAACATAATAAGGGCACATGCTCCACTATGTTCATAGCAGCCCTATTTATAACAGCCAGAAGCTTGAAAGAACCTACATGTCCCTCAACAGAAGAATGGATACAGAAAATATGGTACATTTACACAATGGAATACTACTCAGCTGTTAAAAACAATGAATTCATGAAATTCTTAGGCAAATGAGTGGAACTGGAAAATATCATCCAGAATGAAGTAACCCAATCACAGAAGAACACATACTGTATGCACTCACTGATTAGTGGGTATTAGCCCAGAAGCTATAAATACTCAAGACAATTCACATATCAAATGATGCCCAAGAAGAAGGAAGGAGAGGCCCCTGGTCCTGGAAAGGCTGAATGAAGCAGGGTAAGGGAACACCAGGACAGGGAAGCAGGAGGGGGTTGATTGGGGAACAGGGAGAGGGGAGAGAGCTTTCACAGAGGGGGAACCAGTAAAGGGGAAATTATTTGAAATGTAAATAAAGAATGTATCTAATAAAAGAAAAAATTAAAAAAGAAAAAAAATGCCCTATGGACTTGCCATCAAGCCAATCTGATGAGGAAATTCCTCAACTGGGAACCTCTTTTCCCAGTTAACTCTCACTTGTGTAAGTTGACAAGAAATTATCCAGTACAGTCTCCTTTGATTATATAAAAATCTTACAAGAAATATTTCAAGAATCTACAGAAAAAATACAAGCAATTAAAGAATGTTGAGAGTAGAATAGTCTTCCCCAAGGAAGAGTGTAGAAATTTGTTATCTTGTACTAAATGGTCAGCTCTGAAAATATACATACAAATAACATTATACAGAACTAAATAGATTGTTTTTATATATTTAGTAAGTTATATACATATGTGTATGAAACAATAATTGCTGAAAAGGAATCCATCAATTTGCAAGAGGGATATGTGGGAAGGTGTGGAAGGATAGAAAAGGGGGAAATGTAATTATAATCTCAAAATAAAAACAATATCCAAAAGAAGACTGAGAATTCACAAGCACAGTAGTCCTTTCTCTCTGACATGCTTACCATTGTCTTTTCTTCTTGCAGAGAAATTGTCACTTTGTGAATACACACCTCAGAGGACTTGCTTACAACAAAATCCTCTCTCTCTCTCTCTCTCTCTCTCTCTCTCTCTCTCTCTCTCTCTCTCTCTCTCTCTCTCTCTCTCTCTCTCTCTCTCTCTCTCTCTCATTGCTACTTTCTCTCTATATTGCTACTTTTCTTGTTACAATGACCTAGTATTTTCTTTTACTCACTGTGAAACCATCTTCTAGCTTAGTGTCCTGGACAGATAGTCTTTTTGTCTTCACAACTATCACATTTGAGTATGCTGTTCAAACCCATTTAGCAGTATATGCTCACAAGGCAGACAATTCTGAATGCACTTTTCTAGAACAAAAAGGGGATCTACTATGAGTACAGATAATTATATAAACATATTTGGCTAGGTAAGTTAGTATATACATGTATTGAAAATGAGAGTGGCAAATAGGAATTGCAAATGGAGTCTCTAAAACTCTCCTATAGGATTACACTGTAAGTTAGATTTAAAGCATTTAAAATGCTTAGAACATGGATGAACACAAACAATCTAGGAAATAATTATTAAATTTCATTTGGTATGTACTTAAGTCATTATCAATAGTCTTGTTGAATTTATTGATGAATCAATGAATAACAGGAAAACTTAGAAAGCAAATTAAAATTGCCTAGAACATACAGATTATATCTAGTAACCATAATACATAAGTCTGTAATAGCATGTTTCCTCAGGAAGTTTGAATCTTTTCAATATAATTATTTTGGTTACATTTAGTAATATTTGGCAGTAGTATAAGTATGTTTTCCATGATGTCATATATTTATAATTTTGATTGTTTTAAAATTTTAGAAAAAGAATTTTTAACAGATTATTACCATCTGTAACTCCAGTTCCAGGAGATGGAATGCTCTTTTCTGACCTGCATTGGTACATGCATATATGTGGTGCACATTTCCTCATTCAGGCACACACACTCACACAAACAAGTACATACATACATACATACATACATACATACATACATACATACATAGAATAGATGTTTTTCATCCAATGAAAAAAAGATAGCCTTTTCAACAAATGGTGCTGGTTCAATTGGAGGTCAGCATACAGAAGAATGCGAATTGATCCATCCTTGTCTCCTTGTACTAAGCTCAAATCCAAATGGATCAAGGACCTCCACATAAAGCCAGACACTCTGAAGCTAATAGAGAAGAAACTGTGGAAGACCCTTGAGGACATCGGTACAGGGAGAAAGTTTCTGAACAGAACACCAATAGCGTATGCTCTAAGAGCAAGAATTGACAAATGGGACCTCATAAGGTTACAGAGTTTCTGTAAGGCAAAGGGGGAGAAAAGGGGGCTTGAGGGACTTTCGGGGAGTGGGGGGTTAGAAAAGGGGAAATCATTTGAAATGTAAATAAAAAGTATATCGAATAAAAAAGAAAAAGAAGAAACAATGAATTCATGAAATTCTTAGGCAAATGGATGGAGCTGGAGAACATCATACTAAGTGAGGTAACCCAGACTCAAAAGTTGAATCATGGTATGTACTCACTAATAAGTGGATATTAACCTAGAAAACTGGAATACCCAAAACATAATCCACACATCAAATGAGGTACAAGAAGAGCGGAGGAGTGGCCCCTTGTTCTGGAAAGACTCAGTGAAGCAGTATAGAACAAAATCAGAACAGGGAAGTGGGAAGGGTTGGGTGGGAAAACAGGGTGAGGGAAGGGGACTGATGGGACTTTTGGGTAGTGGGGGTCCAGAAAAGGGGAAATCATTTGAAATGTAAATAAATATATCAATAAATTAAAAAAAAAAGATTCTGTCTCAAAATTAAAAAAAAAAAAAGAATAGATGTTTTTCTTGGTGACTATTTCTATTCTAAAATTTGTGTTGTCCTTTCTTTGAAAGCTTGCATTTCCTCTGCTCTCTTCTCCATCCCAAATGGGATTGAAGCATCTTCGCTTGGGTCCTTAAAACAGAGGACAGAAGGAGCGAGCAAACTAGATGGGAGACTGGAGGGGGGCAGGTGAAACCTGGAACATGATCAGGTATGGGAAGGACCAGGAATCTCTGAGGGTCAGCAGAATGAATGGAAATATAAAGTCTTGGGAGGTGGAAGGTGGTGGGGATCTCTAAAATGTACCAGAGATCTGGGAGGTGAGAGAATCTCAAGAATCATTAGAAGAAATGTCCAATACTGGGAAGAGGGAACTTGTAGAGTCCGCCTCCAGTACAAAGAAAGGGCATCAAGTGGAAGAAGGGGGCTACCATCCTACAGTTAAAAACTCTGACCCAGAATTGTTCCTGTCTAAAAGAGCTAGAGGGACAAAAATAGAGAAGAGACTGAAGAAAAGGAGACCCAGTGACCAACCCAAATTGGCGTCCATCTCAAGGGGAAGCTCTAAGGCCTGACTATTATTTATGCTTTGAAATACTTACAGAACAGATCATAGCATGGCTGCCCTCCAAGAAGCTCATCAAGCAGATGACTGAGACAGAAGCAGCTACTTACACCCTGAAGGGGTCTGAAGTTGGGGACCCCTGTGGTTGAATTAGGGAAAGGCTAGAAGAAAAACTTGAGCAGAGCGACACCATAGGAAGACCAGCAGTTTCAACAAATATGGAACCTCGAGATCTCTCAGAAACTGAGCCACAAACCAGGCAGCATACACTAGTTGATACAAGGCCCCTGACTCATATACAGCAGAGGACTGCCTGCTCTGGCCTCAGGGACAGAAGATGCACCTAAACATTGAGAGACTTGAGACCCCAGGGAATGGAGAGGCCTGGCAGGGTATGGGGGAGCTTTGGGGTGTGGGGACATCCTCTTGGAAATAGGAGAGGAAGAATGGGAAAGACTCAGTGTAGCAGTGTAGGGCAAACCCAGAACAAGGAAGTGGGAAGGGGTGGATGGGAGAACAGGGGGAGGGAAGGGGGCTTATGTGACTTTCAGGGAGTGGGGGGGCCAGAAAAGGGGAAATAATTTGAAATGTAAATAAAAAATATATTGAATAAAAAAATTTTAAAAAAGAAATTAAAAAAAAAGAAAAAAAACTGTCAGCAAAATGTGGGGACAGATAAGGACTGGACTTTAAAAAATAGATTAAAGATTTTTTTTTAAAAATGCTTCTATTTCTATTCCATACCAAACTTAAAGGAATGACCTTTCTCCTGTTGGGATTTTTAACTAACCCTTACTATATTTTTCTTTTAAACACAAATAAATTTTTCCTTGAACTTAAAAGACAAGATTGTCTTTTATCATGGCCCTTATGAAGGCTGCTTTCAATTATTGCTAATACTAAAACTAAAAACATTAATGAAGTTAATTTTGAACTATGCTTTGAATCACTGTATTTTAATGTTAAGCTGAACTTTCAAGATCATTTGCATTTTTGAGAAATATGGTACAGCTCTAAGCTTAGCACTCCAGAGACTGAGACAAGAAGCTTCTGAAGTTTTAGGCCAGACTTGGATACATAAAGAGATCTTCTCTCAAATAATTATCCAAATGTGTATTCAATTTCTTTAACCCTTAGAGTTACTAAATAGGTTTCTTATGAAGATAAAAATTTAGCAAATTTAAAAATACTCTAATGCTAAGCAATGAAGAATAGGCTGCTAATCGTAGTATTATCCCAAGACAGAGTACTAGCCAGACATTAAAACAATATATACATATCTTGAAATATACTATAGAATTCTAACTAAAAACATGGCTGCAGACAAATTATATTGGTTTGGGTTTGGTTTGGTTTATTTGACTTTTAGGAACAGGGTCCCACTGTATTTCCCAGGCTGGCCTTAAGCTCCTGGATTCAAGTGATTGTCTTTAGATTCCAATATCTTGACATTGACTTTTGGTTGTTTTGTTGGTTTTTTGTTGTTAATTTTTTGATATTGATTCTTAGTATTTCAATCTGGCTAGTCTGGAAGTGATATAAACCAGGTTTGAACTCACAGAGATTTGACTACATCTGCCTCCCAACTGCTGAGATTAAAAGTACATATCACCACATTCAGACTAGCTTGACAGTTTAAATGCAAATAAAATTTGCAATTTAATTGGAAATTCAATGATTATCATTCATTGTCTTTGTCACTATCATTTTAGCATATGGAACCATAAGGTGCATCTAATCTGTACATTAGCTTTATAAAATGTAGCTAGAAATATTTTCACTAATTGGAGTATTATACAAATGCATATTGCTTTGCTTTAAATCTGGGATATATTTAATAGATTAGTGTTTTAAATGCTCAAAGTCTAGGTTATGGCACTATTTTAAAAACTGTGGAGCCTTTAGGCAGTGGGAGCTAGCTGCCAGAAATATACCACTATGAAAGGTAATTTACTACCAATGCCTTAGTCTCTTCTAGTCCTATCTCTGCCTCCTGGTCTATTCTATGTGAACAAACAGTTGCATGCAGTGTAGATGGAGCAACTTGTACCAATAGGCCTACTCAGCACAATAACCAATGGAACCAATTTTTACTTTTCTTCACTTTCATACTGTTTTAAGGTATATTGCCACAAAAAAATAAAAAAAAACATAGTTATATAGAGATGTATGTAAGGGCACATTCTATTTTTACTAAGTTTTTCATATATCTTCCTTTCACACCCAAGTAGAAGCTAACCATTTCTTTAGTTAATCATGAGTCCTTAATTTCCTTAAAGGGAAATTTAGTGCTATTTCCTTTCTGGTTATTTCATTGTTTCTCAGTTGCTCACACTCACTGCTTTACTCTCTTCTCTAATTGTTCTACCTTTTCATGCCTCTTACAGTCACTGTACTGAAAATTTATGCCTTAAAATACCATCTCTTTACACTCTAAATACATACCAGACAAACCCAGAAGGTCTTGTAGGCACAACTCAAGTCTCAAAGACACAAGAAAATTGAAATAAAACCGTGTGCTCTATCTGAACACCACCAATAAATTTTGGACACACACAAGAGAAAAAACAAAAAGCTTGTAAAATCATGGAAACTGAGTAACTCTCTACTGAATGAAAAATGGATCAAGACAGAAATTAAGAAAGAAATGAAAGACTTTCTAGAATTGAATAAAAATGAATAGACAACATACACAAACTCACATGATACCATGAAGGCAGTTTTAAAAGGCAACTTCATAGTATTATTTCCCTACATACAGAATATTGGAAAGATCTCATGCTAGCAACTTAACAGCTACCTGAAAGCTTTAGAACAAAAAGACGATATAATAGCCAAAAGAAGTAGATAGTAAGAAAACATTGGGCTCCACTATGTTCATAGCAGCCCTATTCATAATAACCAGAAGCTGGAAAGAACCTACATGTCCCTCAATGGAGGAATGAATACAGAAAATGTGGCACATTTACACAATGGAATACTACTAGCTATTAAAAGCAATGAATTTATGAAATTATTAGGCAAATGGGTGGAACTGGAAAATATAATAATAAGTGAGGTAACCCAATCACAAGAGAACACACATGGTATGCACTCATTAATAAGTGGATATTAGCCCAGAAGCTTGGAATACCTAAGACACAATTCACATATCAAATAATGCTCAGGAAGAAGGAAGGAGAGTCCCCTGGTCCTGGAAAGGCTCAATGCAGCAGTGTAGGGGAATACCAGGACAGGGAAGTAGGAATGGGTGGATTGGGGAAGAGGGGGAGTGAAGGGGGCTTATGGATCTTTTGGGGAGGGAGGAACCAGGAAAGGGAAAATCATTTGAAATGTTAATAAAGAATATATCTAATAAAAAAAGGGGAAAGAAGGAAAAGCCAAGAAAGCATCAAGCTCAGGATTGAAAATAATAACAAAAATAGAACAAACAAATAAGATTTGGTATTTTTGAAAAAAAAATCAATAAAATTTGCAAATACTTATCAGATTTAACCAAAAGGTAGAGAGAGAATTTCCAAACTAAATTATTTAGAAACAAAAACGAAAGGCATAGTTATGGACACACAGTAAATTAGAAGAATGATGACATACTTTAAAACTTTACACTTCACCAAATTGGAAAGAAAAGAAATTGGTAATTTTTTTGCTACTAATTGCCAAAGTTAATTCAAGATCAGATAGGCAATTTAAACACATATACCAAGTAGTGAAATAGAAACAGTCATTAAACGTCCTCCAAACAAAGAAACAAAAGAGCAGATGTGTTTAGCACAGAATTGTACCAGATTTTCAAAGAAGAATTAATGCTAATATAACTCTAATTATTTTACCAAATAGAAACAGAAGGGACATTGCTCAGTTTGTTTTACAAGGCCAAACTCACTCTGATAACCAAACCTCATGAAAACCCATCAAAGAAAAAGAATTACAAATCATTTTTCTTATGAACTTAGATGCAAAAGTAGTCAATAAAATACTTGCAAAATGAATCCAGGAACACATCAAAAAGATAATCTACCATGATCAACTAGTATTCATCTCTGATGAAGGGATGGCTTGACATATGTAAATCAAGAAATGTAATCCACAATATTTAAATGTCTGAAATACAAAAACCACATGATAGTATCAATAGATACAGAAACGGTCTTTGATAAAATCTAACACCTCATCATGATAACAGTACTGGAGAAATTAGGGATACAAGGGACATATCTGAACATAATGATTGCAATTTACAGAATGACTATAATCAACACAAACTTAAATGGAGGGAAATTTAAACAATTCTACTAAAACCACGAACAAGAAAAGGTTGTCAATTTTCTCCATATCTACTCAATACACTGCTTATAACTTTAGCTAGAGCAAAAAGTCAACTGAAGGAGATTAACGGGGTACAAATTAGAAAGGAGGAAATCAAATTATCCTTATTTGATATGATAGTAATCAAAAGTGATCAGAAAAATCCACCAGGAAATGTACACAACTTATAAACACTGTAAGTAGCAGGATATAAAATTACCTTTAAAAAATCAGTAGCTTCCCTATTTAACAAATGACAAGTAGTCTACGAAAGAAATCAAGGAAACAACACCCTTCATAACAGCCACAAATAACATAACTTGGGATATATTATATCCTGGTTCAGCTTCAATACCAGAATTATATAAACAACAAGTAAAAGACTTGTATGATAAAAAGTTTTCAAGTCATTGAATAAAGAAATTGAAGAAGCAATCAGAAGATGCAAAAGATCTCCAATGTTCATGTATTAACAATAAAAATGACCATCCTGCCAACAGCAATCTACTGATTCAATAACATTATCATCATCAAAATTCCAACATAATTCTTCACAGATCTTGCAAGGACAACTTGTACAAACACACACACACACACACACACACACATGCACAAGTGAGCACACACACATACATACACACACAATCAAGATATTTCAGGCTGTAAACATTCTGAATAACATAGCAAACAACAATGGGTAACCTGAAGCAAACCCATTCCTATTTCTTACACCTGCAAGCACATTCAGAGAAAACTTTGTGTTTTAGAGAACTGAGTTCACAAGGCTCTTGGCCTGTTTCTTTAGAGACTTCTCACAAGCACTCAGCATTCTCCTCACACAGCTTCATTTATTAATGTGTTCCAACACTGGACAAAGCAGCAGTCTACAGAAGGGGAGAAGATTTTCACCAACTATACATCTGAATCTGATAGATGTGTATATCCAATATATACCCAAACCCCTAGATATCAAGAAAATAAATAACACAAGAATCACAGAGTTTTGGTATAGAGTAAGCTATTGGGGAGGGGATAGATCAGAAATAGAATAGAAGGTTATGCAAGGATGGGGTCTGGAATGATAGGATCAGTTGAGAAGGGGTGAGCCCAAAACTAGGGAGTAAATATAGGGAGAGAAAGCGTAAACTAACGGTCATTTGAAGAAACCAAATGGAATAGAGGTTCCCTAAAATGTATACTTATACAAACAAGATCTAACTGAATGGCAAAATAATGGGGGAGACAGAGCCCCAACTGTCTACCTCTTGTTACCAACTGAAGCTTCCAATACCAGAATTAGGTTACAGCTAATTGAGGTTTTAACCAATCTCACAAGAATCCTCAAACAACCCAGGCTATTATGAAGACTATATTTTGCTCTCCACAAACTGGCAGCAAGGGCCCATTGCTGAGGACAACACCTACACAACTCATTGAACATGGAGGAGTTGGGTTTGTACCTATATAAAGCCCCTATACCTATGTCCTAGTGACTCTGGTATAGTAAGATACTTTGTATGCTATCAAAAGAGAAATATAAACACTAAGCCAAGTACAAATCCTTTAATAGCCAATTGTATTACCTATAAGATATACTAGGACAATGGTGGCACAAAGCTTTTTAGAGTAACCAACCAGTAACTGATTTGACATAAGTCCCATTCCAGGAGATGGAACCCATATCCAATACTGGATGTCTAAGAAACTGAGACAAGATAGCTCAGAGACATAGAGTAAAATCAAATAACACTGGCCTAAAGACAGGGGTAAAATGATTCTTAATGACATTCTGCTATACTCATAGATCATTGCCTTCTCAGTCATCATCAGAGAAACTTCCTTCTGCAGTAGATGGAAACAAAAACAGGGACTCACAATCAGACATTACATAGAGAGTGAGGGACCTTGAAACACTCAGCACTACATAGCATGTTTCCATCAAATTCCTCCACTCACGGAACCTTCTAAAGAGGTGGCAGAGAGTGGGAAACAGCTTGACAGGATGGAGGACACCAAGAACCAGGACCCTTTAAAACCACATGAGCAAATCTCATATGAACTCACAGAGGCAAAAGCAGCATGCACAGGGCCTGAACAGGTCCACACCAAGTCATCTATATGTATGCTATAGCTTCCAGTCTAGCGTTTTTATAGGATTCCTGAGTGTGTAAACAAGTGATTCTCTGATTCTTCTGCATTCTCTTTGTTTCTTTTCCTTCTGTTAATTTGCCTTGTCCAATGTTGATAGAATAGTTTTTAGTCTCATCTTACTATATTTTATTTTGTTATATTTTCCTCCTATAACCATGCTTATTTTTCTAATGAGAGACAGGAGAGTAGATTCCAATGGAAGGGCAAGCCAGAGGAACTGGGAAGAGTAGAGAGAGGGGAAACCATATACTTTCAGTAAAATTAAAGCAAAGAAATTAAAGTCCTTAGGTGTTATACTTAATTACAAAAATGCACAAATATCTCTTCACATCCAACAAGAAAAAATACCTATACAATTATACAATTTTACTCTATATCAATTTCACACATCCTCTTTTATCATACGAGCCTTTGAACTTCAAGTTGATATTTTGAAATAAGAAACCCCAATATATTGCCTTGTTGCTGGACATCATATTCACCACTGTCTAGGTGTTACTTCCTGCATTCTTCTACTGGGGAAATACTTGATTATCTTATATATGGCCGCCTTTCCTCATCCTCTTAGTCATTTCTGATTTCGTACTTTGTGGTTGATTGCTTCTTCTTTGTGAATTCCACAGTTTTCCTAACCTAATTTTATCTTAATGTTTGTGGCATCAAACATATGCCTTTGTTTTAAACTTCTCTTACAGAACAAATGCCTGGGGAATAAGGAGTATGTCCAGTCTTTTAGATACAATACAAAATATAGCTCAAAGTCCAGCTTGTCAATAAACCAAGGAACAACAATTCAGAAATGGATGGTTAAGAAAATGAAGGGGTCACTTCTTTACATATTCACTTTTAAGGCCTGCATAACCTACTCACTATGCACAATTTACCCCATGAAGTCAATGAGGAGAGCTTGTGCTAGCTATGTACAAATTTGAGAATGAACTTTTCAGTCCCCACAGTCTTCTCACAACATCCCATAAAATTGTAACACTCAATTTTGACAGAGCCATATAATTTGGATAAGTACCCATTGTGATGTGCCTATCACAACAAAGTTGCCTGACTATGCATTCCTCAAGTATATATCTACACCACTAAAGAACACAGCATAGTCATTTATGTAATGTATTTTGAGACACTGTCTTGCTCTGAAACCTAACCTGTACTCAAACCTATGTGCTTATCTTCCTGGCTGTGCTCTCTAAGTGACTGGGGTTATAGGCAACACAATCATGACAGAACAACCTTGATCTTAGATTTTAGCTTACTTCAGGTGCCTTTGCAGCCAATCATGACAAGCATGGGGGTCCATTGACCAGGAAGGCTATTGACAACAGATGTGCTGATCAGCCACAAAAACAAAAACAAAAACAAACAAACAACAACAACAACAACAACAAAAAAAAAAACCACAGTTAGCTGACACTCTCCAGCTTTGAAGCATTGACTGTGTTCTTTCCTGGAGGGCCTCAGTCATCAACTGAATGTGTCAGGTTGACCCTTTCTTCCTCAGAAGTTGGGCAAGACTTTGTGAGATACTAATCAGGTTGAAAACTCCGCATCTGTCTCCTCTGACTCTTGCCCCTTTCCCTTTCACAGATCTGCCTTAACAGTCAGAATGGTTTGTTTTTTGTTTGTTTGTTTATTTTTGGCCTAGTACAGGTTCCCTCTCTCTTCATCTTTCACAGGCATTAACTCTTCAATAAACCTCATGCACTCTTAATTTCATTTCACATCTGCTTCCCAGAGGATCCAATTGATATACTAACTGCTTTTCTGTCAGCATACATTGTTCTGCTTTCTGAAGCAGAGAAGCTATATGCCTGCAGTGTTTGGTTCCTACAGCCATTACACTGAATATCATACCGCAAGGTGGCTTTCAAAATAACTGGTATATTCAGGTCTGAGGGAATTCTGACCCACCCCCAGAACAAACTCTTAAGCAACAAGATGCTAAAGATAGGCAGCAAGCAACTCATCTGCCTTCTCTCTCTCTCTCTCTTTCTCTTTTCTGAAGTGGAGTATCTTCAAATATGATTTCCCCATAAACTTTTCCGAAGATTTCCCCTTCTCACATTTGACACAGTTAGACTTTCTGAGCCATCTAGGTGTCTTTTCAAAGCTATTGTGAGACAATGGGCAATGAGTCTCTTCATTTTCTAGCCTTTGCATCCTGTTGACATTTTCCCTTTTTATTACTGCCCTGAGGATTCTTTTTCCAAATAAAGTGTTACTTCTCTACTCTTTGCCTAAGGCTCTTATTTCCAGAGGGCTCAAGTAATAAAAACATTCTGCCTTACAGAATTGGTGTAAAGGCTAAGCTAGACAATGTGCTGGCAAGCAAGGGGTATTCAAAATCATCTAGTTTTCAAGATGCTGGATAGGAGCTAGAATATGAGAATGAGACCTTCAGAGGACATAGACAATTCATAAGCAATGAGCCCAACTTCCTTTTGTCATGTGTGCTCTTTTCTATTTTCTATTTTTTTGGTTTTTCGAGACAGGGTTTCTCTGTGTAGCCCTGGCTGTCCTGGAACTCACTCTGTAGACCAGGCTGGCCTCGAACTCAGAAATCTGCCTGCCTCTGCCTCCCAAGTGCTGGGATTATAGGCACGTGCCACCACCACCCAGCGTCATGTGTGTTCTTAAATGTTGAGGTTCTACTACTGCGTAAAAAAATTATGTGAAGCAAAACGTCTCTGTGGGAAAAAATTAGGGCACACCTGAAGCATTAGTATGTAGCGGAGTTTTCTTTCTGAGCTCAGAATCTGGTTTCTTTATTGATTGCTTTGTGCAGTTAGAATAGAATTCTTCTGTATAGGGAAATGTTCCATGAATTCTTATATTGCATCACTAAACTGCACAGAGCCTATGAGCTACATAGGCACTTAGGAGAAATGAGCCAAAATTATCATTTCTTCTATTTCAAGCACACTAAGAAGCTATCAATTCCTGTGTTGTGTGTTTTAGAGCAGAAAGCTTGCACACTCAAGAATACATGCTTCTTGCATTGGTGTCTAATTGGCATATGTGTTTCGGGTACATAAGGATGGATGAGGAAAGACTGGTACACTGATATCTGTGGCTGGATGCTGTACATTTGCATCCCCAGATGTAAAGTTACTATCTTGTCTCAGGACTATGAAGCACTCAGTGGGAAGTGACTACAGAAAGGGCAGCTGAAAGCACTAAGTATCCAGGCTAGTATATAAACTCTGTGCATTATAGATAATTTATTGTAACAAGATAAGTTAGGGCCACTTACAACTAGTTTCTTTCCTTCCAGCCAGTAATCGAGTCAGGAGGCAGTAAATAAAAGAAAATTCAAGAGGTACCTACAGAGTAATAGAACTTATAGAATATCTGGTTATGTCACCCTCAAAAGGGCGTCAATCCACATGTTGAGAACCACTATTATATAGAGTTCCAGCAGAAAGCATGGTGCAAATTAGACCTGGATTAAAGATGTACAAAATGAGCTTCATGTAGTCTGTGAGCTATATCATGGGTATTCCATGTTTTAGGCTAATAACCACTTATCAGTGAGTACATACCATATGTATTATTTTGTGACTGGGCTATCTCACTCAGGATGATGTTTTCTAGTCCCATCAATTTGCCTATAAATTTCATGAAGTCATTGTTTTCAGTAGCTGAGTAGTATTCTATTCTGTAAATGTACCAGATTTTCTGTATCCATTCCTCTGCTGAGGGACATCTGGGTTTGTCCTACTTCTGGCTATTATAAATAAGGCTGCTATGAAAATAGTGGAGCATGTGTCCTTGTTATATGTTGGAGCATCTTTTGGATATATCCCCAGAGCCAGGAGTGGTATAGCTGGGAAGGTCTGGTAGAACTATTTCCAATTTTCTAAAATGTGGATGCTTCAGTTCTACTTAGAAGGGGGAGCAAAATAATCACAGGAAGTAAAGGGACCTGGGAGGGAGAGAGGAGGAGGGGAGGAAAGGGGGGCAGGATCAGGAGTGTGAGGAGACTGGGAGAAGTACAGAGGGTCAGGAAATTGAAAGGAGATGTGTAGCAGTGGTGGATGGGGAACTGGGGGTAGCCACTAGAAAGTCTCATATGCCAGGGAAGCAAGAAGTTCCCAGGACCCATTGGGGATGACATTTGAAATACCCGACAAAGAAGAGATAGAATCTGTAGAGATCATATCCAGTAAATAGGCACAGCCTCCCCCCCCCATTGAGGGATGGGACCACCCACACATCTCAAAAATTTTAACCTAGAATTGTTCCTGACTGAAGGAAATTTAGGAACAAGGAGTAGAAGAGAGACTGAAGGAAATGGAGACTGCCCCATATAGTGATTCATCCTATGGGCAGACACCAAACACAAACACTATTGCTGATGCCAAGAAGCACTTGCTGACAGGAACCTAGTATAGCTGCCCCATTAGAAGCTCTGCCAGAGTCTGACCAATATGTATGTAGATGATAACAGCAGTCATAGGACAGAGCTCAGGCACCCTAATGAAAGAGTTAGGGGAAGAACTGAAGGAGCTGAAGGCGATTGCAACGCCATAGGAAGAACAACAATATCAACTAACTGGACTCCTGACCCCGAGCTCCCAGGGACTAAACCACCAACCAAACAGTACACATACAGAGACCCATGGCTCCAGCTGTATATGTAGCAAAGTGCTTTATCTGACACTAATGGGAGCGGAGGTCCTTGGTTCTGTGAAAGCTTGGTGCCCCACTGTAGGGGGATGCTAGGGCAATGAGGAGAGAGTGGGCGGGTGGGTGGGAGAGTACACTCATGAGGCAGAAGAGGGCAGATGGGATGGGTTGTTTGTGGAGGGGAAACTGGGAAAGGGGACAATATTTAAAATGTAAATAAATAAAATAATCAATAAAAAGGTGTACAAAGTGGAAATTTCTGGGTCCTCTGGAAACTCAGGTTATAATGTTTGGCTGGGGCAGGCAGATGAAAGAATGTTTTGCATAGCAGACACAGGTGAAAGGATCTTTTGCTTAGCAAACACGTGAAAGGACACATGATGTTTACAAAGAATATAAATATGACCCTATAGACAGTGGGAGCTCAAGCACTGGCTTGTTTTGCTTTGGCTCACTAATCTTAGCTGACAACATGCATGTATAGGTTCACCTTACATTGCATTGCTGAGCTATCGCTTGTGGTGATTTCATCAAGAGAAACTCACCAAAGTATTTCTTGTGAGATTCCTGTTGCTTCTTGCCACTTCTACAGTGGACTCAGGACTATTGTCAAACCTTTTAGTATTGTCTTGGTTGAACTGCCCTTGCCCTTATGGGTAGTTTTGCTGAGAGGACTGGACTGGACTGGACTGCAGCTCCTGATTCCTCTTTGGTATTTGCTAATGGACTGGTCTGGACTGAGAACAATAAAGATTAGAATTTCCCCCAAAGACCTATTTTTACACAGGTCTTCTTCCCCCTATCTCCCTACACCTTTATTTTACACTACCTCTGGTAGATGATGGGCTAGAGGGGAGGTTGTTTGAACCCTTATTAATGAAAGCTGTAAAAATATATTTCTATAAGTGTGATTTCCAATTCCAAAATTTGGATTAAAGTGTGTGTTTCTGCCTCAAAGATCTGGATTAGAATTAAGTATAAATCCCTCATGTGTATCCTCTCCAATTTGGGGTTTTAGTTCATAACCCAAAATAGCTCTCACATGGGGTTAACTCCATGTTTCATTAGTAGTCCTGGGATGATCCAGATGATTCCTTTCAAAGAAGCACCCTGGCTCATTCTGATGAGCACTGATGCTGCTTGTGGCCTGGACTACTTGCCGGCTGACCCTACCTGCTCTTGAGAGTTAGAGGTAAGGTGGCACAAAGACAATAACACAAACTCCAGGAGCAGGAGAGAACTGCAGCAACAATGTCTGAACACTGCTGCCAGCTCTTTTCAAATAGAAGTAGCTCAGCCATTTCTGCTATATACAATGAAGCATAAAAATTATGACTTTATGTAACTGAAGCTCAAAATTGTTTGTTTTAATTTTATGTATATGAGTGTTCTACCTGTGTGCATTTCTATGGACCATGCATGTATAGTGCTGAGATCAGAAGACAGAATCAACTCCTCTGGAACTAGAGTTACATTTGGGTATAAGCAACCATGTGGGAATCTGGGAAATGACCCCGGGTCCTTTGGAAGAACATCAGGTGCTATTAGCTACTGAGCAATCTCTCCAGCCCTTACAGATCAGCTTTATAAAATTGCACTTTCCAGAAGAACAGCAAGTACCAAATGAGAAAGTTGCGTGACGGACAGGGGTCCTTCTCATCTAGAGAAAGAGGACTGAACAGAGGGCTGAGTCTTTCCAATACACAATGTAAATGGCTTCTTTCTGAGGACAGGTTGGGCTGAGGCTACAGGCATTTGGTTTCCTAGTCAAAGGGGAGATATAGTTAGTTTGTAGAGAATAGGTAATACTGAAGTGGTTCAAAATATAGCTTATTGCTGATGGTTACTGTAGAGCAATGGTTCCCAGCATATTCATACTGCCCACCCTCACCATTTTATCATAGGCATTAAAATAAAGGAATAGAAAAGTAAGTACACAAGTAGTCCTATACCATTTCATTACAGAGTAATGTCTCACATGATAAAGTATGAGTTCTGTAGCCATATAATCTTAGCACTCCTAAACTCATGAGCTCAAATCTAGCTTCACGTACACTCTAAGATCATTTCCAAAAATAGTTAACTTTTGGCCATCTGAATAGTTATACATGAAATAGAAATTAATTTTGTGTGTAGAATTGTGTTTCAGTCCTCAAATATATCTTATATGTACAATAATGTCAAATATCCTGAGCCTATCTAATCCCAATTAAAAACTGTTCCTTCACTGAGAACATCTTGTTTGTACAATATGGTCATAGTATCATATTCTTTCCTGCAGTTCCCCTAACCCCCATAAACCACCAGTTTTATCTTCATCTCTGTAATTTGTCATCTTCAGAATTTTAATTCAATGATATGATATGTGATTTAAGCTGTCCATGGAAGCATCTAATTTATTGTTTGTATTAATAGTTCATTTCATTTCACTTTGTTTTGTTCTAGGAAGGTCTTTCTATGAAGTCTAGGGAGGCATTGAATGCATAGTGTCCCTCCTACCATAGTCTCCCAACTGCTAGGACTTTAGAGACATACACCACTGCATGTGGCAATTCACTCTTTCTTTTTAAAAATATAGCTAAATACTTACTATTTTGTGATATGATCCACTGCCTATATTTAGTCATTTATATTTAATATTTAATTATACGTAAAGTATATTTCATTAGTCATTTACTAAACTAATACCTCTAGGTTGGAACAACATCAAATAAAAATATCATGAATACTTATGGTATGGGATTTTGCAAAGACATAATATACTAATTTACCTGGGATCACTGTTATAAGATTCAATTGCTAGGTTTTGTATTAAGTGCACTTTTATTTTTACAAACAAATTTCTAAACTTGTCTCAGCTCCCATCACCAATGTATAAGGGATTTAGATTTTGTGCATATTTATCGGTTTAAATGATTTGAAGTGTGTTGTATGCCCACCCAGTTTACATATTGACTTTAATCCCCAGTACAAAATGTAGATAGGATCTTTAAAGAATAAATTTGGTAAATGCATGTCCATTATGGTAGACCCTATTTTTTTCAGTTTTCCAAGTTTATTACCATTAACACACACAGGGTGAAAATAATTGAGCAAGGCACTCAAATCTACACTTGCAGACATCACATTCAGTATAAGCAATGGCAGTGGATTCCGCCCGCCCTCCTTCCTGCCACCCCTCTACGCTGAAAAAGACTTCTTGGCTGCATCAAGTACTTTATTTTTTAATTTTTTTTATTCGATATAATTTATTTACATTTCAAATGATTTCCCCTTTTCTAGCCCCCCACTCCCCGGAAGTCCCGTAAGCCCCCTTCTCTTCCCCTGTCCTCCCACCCACCCCTTCCCACTTCCCCGTTCTGGTTTTGCCGAATACTGCTTCACTGAGTCTTTCCAGAACAAGGGGCCACTCCTCCTTTCTTCTTGTACCTCATTTGATGTGTGGATTATGTTTTGGGTATTCCAGTTTTCTAGGTTAATATCTACTTATTAGTGAGTGCATACCATGATTCACCTTTTGAGTCTGGGTTACCTCACTTAGTATGATGTTCTCTAGCTCCATCCATTTGCCTAAGAATTTCATGAATTCATTGTTTCTAATGGCTGAATAGTACTCCATTGTGTAGATATACCACATTTTTTGCATCCACTCTTCTGTTGAGGGATACCTGGGTTCTTTCCAGCATCTGGCAATTATAAATAGGGCTGCTATGAACATAGTAGAGCATGTATCCTTCTTACATGGTGGGGAATCCTCTGGGTATATGCCCAGGAGTGGTATAGCAGGATCTTCTGGAAGTGAGGTGCCCAGTTTTCAGAGGAACCTCCAGACTGATTTCCAGAGTGGTTGTACCAATTTGCAACCCCACCAGCAGTAGAGGAGTGTTCCTCTTTCTCCACACCCTCTCCAACACCTGCTGTCTCCTGAATTTTTAATCTTAGCCATTCTGACTGGTGTAAGATGAAATCTCAGGGTTGTGTTAAAAACTGCATGGTATTGGTACAGTGACAGACAGGAGGATCAATGGAACAGGATTGAAGATCCAGAAATGAACCCACACACCTATGGCCACTTGATCCTCGACAAAGAGGCTGAAAACATCCAATGGAAAAAAGATAACCTTTTCAACAAATGGTGCTGGATCAACTGGAGGTCAGCATGCAGAAGAATGCGAATTGATCCATCCTTGTCTCCTTGTACTAAGCTCTAATCCAAATGGATCAAGGACCTCCATAAAGCCAGACACTCTGAAGCTAATAGAAAAGTAAATGGGGAAGACCCTTGAGGACATCGGTACAGGGAGAAAGTTTCTGAACAGAACACCAATAGCATATGCTCTAAGATCAAGAATTGACAAATGGGACCTCATAAAATTACAAAGTTTCTGTAAGGCAAAGGACACCATCAAGAAGACAAATCGGCAACCAACAAATTGGGAAAAGATCTTCACCAATCCTACATCAGATAGAGGGCTAATATCCAATATTTATAAAGAACTCAAGAAATTAGACTCCAGAAAACCAAACAACCCTATTAAAAAATGGGGTACAGAGTTAAACAAAGAATTCTCACCTGAAGAACTTCGGATGGCGGAGAAGCATCTTTAAAAATGCTCAACTTCATTAGTCATGAGGGAAATGCAAATCAAGACCCTATTTTTTTAATTGTAGAATACTTTTTTAATATATTTATATTCTATAATCTTTGTTTACATTCCAAATGATTTCCCCTTTCCCAGATCTCCCGTCCCCATATGTCTCATAAACCTTCTTCTCTTCATCCATTCTCCAATCACCTCCCTCCTTTTTCTCTGTCCTTATATTCCCCTCCAATGCTAGATCAATCCTTTCCAGGATCAGGACCATCTCCATACTTCTTCATGGGAGTCATTCGTTATGCAATTTGTGCCTTGGGTATTCAGAGCGTCTGGGCTAATTAACATCCACTTATCAGAGATTGCATTCCATGTGTATTCTTTTGTGATTGGGTTACCTCACCTAGGATGATATTTTCCAGATCAAACCATTTGCCTAAAAATTTTGTGAAGTCATTGTTTCTAATTGCTGATTAGTATTCCATTGTATAAACATACCACAATTTCTGTATCCATTCCTCCTTTGAGGGACATCTGGGTTCTTTCCAGCTTCTGGCTATTATAAATAAGGCTACTATGAACATAATGGAGCATGTGTCTTTATTGCATGCTGGGGAATCCTTTAGGTATATGCCCAGGAGAGGTATAGCAGAGTCCAACGGAAGTGTCATGTCCAGTTTTCTGAGGAACTGCCAGAATGATTTCCAAAGTGGTTGTACCATCTTACAGCCCCATCAGCAGTGGAGGAGTGTTCCTCTTTCTCCACATCCTCGCCAACACCTGCTGTCTCCTGAATTTTTTTCCTTAGCCATTCTGACTGGTGTAAGGTGAAATCTCAGGGTTGTTTTGATGTGCATTTCCGTAATGACTTATGTTGTTGAGCACTTCTTAAGGTGCCTCTCGGCCATCCAAATTTCTTCAGGTGAAAATTCTTTGTTTAGCTCTGTACCCCAATTTTTATAGGGTTATTTGGTTCCCTGGGGTCTAACTTCTTGAGTTCTTTATATATATTGAATATTAGCCATCTATCAGATGTAGGGTTGGTGAATATCCTTTCCCAATTTGATGGTTGCCATTTTGTCCTTTTGACAGTGTTCTTTGCCTTACAGAAAGTTTGTAATTTTATGAGGTCCCATTTGTCAATTCTTGATCTTAGAGCATAAGCTGTTGGTGATCTGTTCAGGAAATTTTCCCCTGTGCCCATGTCCTCAAGGGTCTTTCCCAGTTTCTTTTTTATTAGTTTCAATGTCTCTGGTTTTACATGGAGGTCCTTGACCCACTTGGAGTGAAGTTTAGTACAGGGAGATAAGAATGGATCAATTTGCATTCTTCTGCATGCTGACCTCCAATTGAACCAGCACCATTTGTTGAAAAGACTATCTTTTTTCCACTGGATGTTTTTGGAGTTTCTCTCTGTTTAGTTTGATGTTGGCTACTGGTTTGCCGTATATTGCTTTAACAATGTTTAGGTATGGGCCTAGAATTCATGTTCTTTCCAAGACTTTTAGCATGAAAGGATGCTGAATTTTGTCAAATGCTTTTTCTGCACCTAATGAGATGATCATATGTTTTTTCTTTGAGTTTGTTTATGTAGTGGATAGCATTGATGGATTTCCTTATATTGAACCATCCCTGCATTCCTAGGATGAAGCCTACTTGATCATGGTGGATGATCGTTTTGATGTGTGCTTGGATTTGCTTGGCAAGAATTTTATTAAGTATTTTTGCATCAATATTCATAAGGGAAATTAGCCTGAAGTTCTCTTTCTTTGTTGGATATTTGTGTGGTTTTGGTATCAGTGTAATTGTGCCTTCATAGAACCAGTTGGGTAGAGTTCCTTCTGTTTCTATTTTGTGGAATAGTTTGAAGAGTATTGGTGTTAGGTCTTTTATGAAGGTCTGATATAATTCTGCACTGAAGCCATCTGGTCCCATCCATGTTTTTTTTTTTTTTTTTTTTTTTGGTTGGGAGACTTTCTATGACCCTTTTTCTTTCTTCAGGTGTTATGGGACTGTTTAGATGATCTATTTGATCCTGATTTAGTTTTGGTGTTGGATATCTGTCTAGGAAATTGTCCATTTCCTCCAGATTCTCCAGTTGTGTTGAGTATAGGCTTTTGTAGTAGGATCTAATGATTTGAATTTCCTCAGTTTACGTTGTTACATCTCCCTTTTCATTTCTAAGTTTGTTAATCTGGATACTGTCTCTGTGCCCTTTGGTTAGTCTGGGTAAGGGTTTATCTATCTTGTTGATTTTCTCAAAGAAACAGCTCCTGGTTTTGTTGATTCTTTGTATGGTTCTCTTTGTTTCTACTTGATTGATTTCAGCCCTGAGTTTGATGATTTCCTGCCTTCTACTCCTCCTGGGTGAAATAGCATCTTTTTTGTTCCAGGGCTTTCAGGTGTGTCATTAAGCTGTTAGTGTATGCTCTCTCCATTTTCTTTTTGGAGTCACTCAGGGCTATGAGTTTTCCTCTTATCACTGCTTTCATTGTGTCCCATAGATTTGGGTATGTTGTGTCTTCATTTTCATTAAGTTCTAAAAAGTCTTTAATTTCTTTCTTTATTTCTTCCTTGACCAAGGTATCATTGAGTAGAATATTGTTTAGTTTCCACATGTATGTGGGTTTTCGGTTGTTTTTGTTGCTATTGAAGACAACTTTTACTCCATAGTGATCTGATAGGAGGTATGGGATTAGTTGGATTTTCTTATATTTGTTGAGGTCTATCTTGTGACCAATTATATGGTCGATTTTGGGGAAGTTGCCATGAGGTGCTGAGAAAAAGGTATAATCTTTTGCTTTAGGATAAAATGTTCTATATATATCTGTTAAATCTAATTGGTCCAAAGCTTCAATTAGTTTCACTGTGTCCCTGTTTAGTTTCTGTTTTCCTGATTGGTCCATTGAGAAAAGTACAGTGTTGAAGTCACCCACAATTATTGTGTTAGGTGCAATGTGTGCTTTGACCTTTAGTAAAGTTTCTTTTATGAATGAGGGTGCCCTTGCATTTGGACCATAGATGTTCAGGATTGAGGGTTCTTCTTGTTGTACTTTTCCTTTGACCAGCAAGAAGTGTCCCTCAGAGTCTCTTTTGATGATTTTGGGTTGAAAGTCAATTTGATTTGATATTAAAATGGCTACTCCAGCTTGTTTCCTGAGACCATTGGCTTGTAAAATTGTCTTCCAGCCTTTTAGTCTAAGGTAGGGTTTGTCTTTGACATTGAGGTGTGTTTCCTGTATGCAGCAAATTGTAGTGTCCTGTTTAAATATCCATTTGGTTAGTCTGTGTCTTTTTATTGGGGCATTGAGTCCATAGATGTTAAGAGATATTAAGGAATAGTGATTATTATTTCCTGTCATTTTTTATGTTATTTTTTAAATTTGATTGATTATCTTCTTTTGGGTTTGATGAAAGAAGGTTACTATCGTGCTTTTTCCAGGGTGAAGTTTCCCTCCTTGTATTGATGTTTTCCTCCTATGATCCTTTGTAGGGCTGGGTTTGTGGTAAGATATTGGTAAACTTGGTTTTGTCATTGGTTTCTCCATCTATGGTGATTGAGAGTTTTCCTGGGTATAGTAGTTTCGGCTGGCATTTGTGTTCTCTTAGAGTCTGCATAAGATCTGCCCAGGATCTTCTAAGTTTCATAGCTTCTGGTGAGAAGTCTGGTGTGATTCTGATAGGTCTTCCTTTATATGTTACTTGGCCTTTTTCTCTTACTGCCTTTAATATTCTTTCTTTATTTAGTACATTTGGGGTTTTGATTATTATGTGACGGGAGGTATTTCTGTTCTGGTCCAGTCTGTTTGGAGTTCTGTAGCCTTCTTGTATATTCATGGGCATCTCTCTCTTTAGGTTAGGGAAGTTTTCTTCCATAATTTTATTGAAGATATTTGCTGGCCCTTTAAGTTGTAAATCTTCACTCTCATCTATGCCTATAATACTTAGGTTTGGTCTTCTCATTGTGTCCTGGATTTCCTGGATGTTCTGGGTTACAAGCTTTTTGCATTTTGCATTTTCTTTAACTGTTGAGTCCATGGTTTCTCTATCTTCAGCATCTGAGATTCTTTCTTCTATCTCTTGTATTCTGTTGTTGATATTTGCATCTTTGTCCCCTGATTTCTTCCCAAAGTTTTCTGTCTCCAAAGTTGTCTCCCTTTGAGTTTTCTTAGTTGTTTCTACTTCTGATTTTAGATCCTGGATGGTTTTGCTTAGCTCCTTCACTTTCTTGTGTTTTCCTCTAATTCTTTAAGAGATTTTTGTGTTTCCTCTTTCATGACCTCAGCCTGTTGACCAAGGTTCTCCTGTATTTCTTTAAGTGATTTTTTTGTTTCCTCCTTATTGGCTTTTGCATTCTCCTGAATTACTTTCAATGATTTTTGTGTTTCCCTTGTAAGGGCTTCTAACTTTTGATCCATTTTCTCCTGAATTTCTTTAAGTATGTCCTTCATGTGTTCCTGTACCAGCATCATGACCAGTGATTTTAAATCCAGATCTTGTTTTTCTGGTGTGATGGGGTATCCAGGACATGCTGTTAAAGGAGAATTGGGTTCAGATGCTGCCATATTTCCTTGATTTCTGTTAGTGATGTTCCTGAGTTTGCCTTTTGCCATCTAGTTCTCACTGGTGTTAGTTGGCCTTGTCAATGCTGGACTCACCAGTACAAGCTGCTTCTTCCTAGGTGGCCTCTGGGGCACAGCTGACCTCCTACACTGCCTGGAGACAGGGTGCTGTGGCCCCAGGCTGTTCAGATCCCTAAGCAGACACCTGAAGGCTCCCGACCAGGGCCTGCTGAACCCACCAGAGCACACTGACTCCTCCCAGCCAGCCTCCTGGGTGCCCCTCTGGCCTCTTGCAGGGCCTGGAGGTGTGGTGTTGTAGCCCAGGCAGTTCCGGATCCTGAAGTGGAGATCTGAAGGCTCCTGCCAGAGGCCTCAGGACTGGAACCTAAGCTCTGTGGGGCCGACCCACTGGAGCACACTGTGTCCTCCCAATCTGCCTCCGGGTACCTCTTGCACTTTCTGGAGACCGAGTGCTGTGGCCCAGGCTGTTCAGATCCTGAAGCAGACACCTGAAGGCTCCTGATGGGGCCTGCTGGACTCTCCAGACCACACTGACTCCTCCCAGCCGGCCTCCCAGGTGCCCCTTTGGCCTCTCGCAGGACCTGGAGATGTGGTGTTGTAGCCCACGCTGTTCTGGATCCCGAAGCAGAGTTCTGAAGGCTCCTGCCAGAGGCCTCAGGACTGGAACCTAAGCTCTGTGGGGCCGACCCACCGGAGCACACTGTGTCGGTAGTCCCTATTTTTCAGTGCCATATTAACAGAAAAAATTATGTCACAAGGGAAAAAGAAAAGAAGCAAAAGTAGTAAGAATATTATGCAAAATTCAATAGAGAAAAGAATGTAAGTATAATCCTATTGTGCAAGCAAGAAGCTCTTCATGACTGAACCATTCCATGTCTAGATTGGGATAAGTTATGCTCTACTGATAAACCCTGTCAAACCATTTACTTCAAACTTACAACTTCTGGATATATGAGATCATAAAATTCTGTTGTCTCAGTGACAACCACCAGTGCTGCTTCAATACTGCATCCTGTGTCAGTCAATTTTATTGTTATGGAAAATAGTTGACACAAAATGAACTGAAAGCAAGATGAGAGCCAATCATGGGGATAGACACCTGTTTTAATAGCCATATAGCTATTTGTCATAAAAACCTAAATTTGCATTTTCATAATGGTTAATAATATTGAACATATTTTCATATGATTGTATATGTGTTGCAGTTTCCAGTGAACTCTATTTCTGTGCAATTTACATATTAGTTTTACAAAATATTGTATGTGTGTGTGTGTCTCTTCCTTTTTTTTTTTTTTTTTTTGGTTTTCAGAGACAGGGTTTCTCTATGTAGTTCCCGCTGTCCTGAAATTCACTTTGTAGACCAGGCTGTCCTTGAACTCAGAAATCCACCTGCCTCTGCCTCCCAAGTGCTGGGATTAAAGGCGTGTGCCACCACTGCCCAGCTTGTGTATCTCTTCTTACACAACATTGTTTTCAAACATTTTCCTCTGTAGTTTGCTTTATTATCATCTTGGAAGTAATCATAGAGCAAGATACTTATTTGTGAGACAAGGTCTCTTTAGGTAGACCAACTTAAATTTCTGTTCTACCTGAAGTAGACTCCCAAATGCTGGAATCAACAGTTCTGTGCAAAAGATTTTAGTATTTAATTTGTTTGACAGGTTGGTCAGATTTGTTTTTCTTTGGTTTTAATAAAAGTTTTTGTTTGTTTGTTTGTTTGTTTGTTGTTTGAGACACTTGTTATATAGCTCCAGTGGGCCTCAAGATCATGATCCTTCTGCCTCTATTTTCAAAACTTTTGAAACTGATGAAGGTGTCGATTATTTGCTTTCTCCTTTATGGACCATGTTTTGATGCCAAGGGTAATAAGTCTTCACCTAGTTCTTTGTCTCATGGTTTCCTTCTATTATCTTATACAAGTTCTATTGGCTTTTATTTCCCATTTAACTCTGTGATAAATTTTGAGCTGCATTTTCCAAGGTCTGAAGTTTATGTTAAAACACCACACAAAGAATTTCTCCTTGTTTACCTTGAATTTTTAAAATTATTTTAGCAAGATTATATTCTGTGCCTTTCCATATAAATCTAAGGATAAGTTATAATGTGTCTGTAAAAAATGTGATAAAGTTTGGTAAGAAACATAGAAAAATAGCAATTTGAGGAGCTCTAACATGAGTACTATGTTGAGTATTCTAACCCATGTGTCTATTTTATTCACCTTTCCACACGGGTGGTTTTTCTGGAACCTTTCTATCTCCTTTATAGAATTTTATTTGTTTATTGGAGGAGTTCAACAATACGTAGTATTATACTAATACAGCATTAGTATATACTAATATATAGTATTAACTATAGTATATACTAATACAAAGTTTGTTTGCTTATTGTTAAAGATTGGATGTTGGACACTCTAAAAACGTCCACATTGTGAAAACTTGGCCCCCACAGTGGTACATTAGGCAGATGGTAGAAGTTTTCAAAGGTGAAAACTAGTGAGAAATCTTTAGGTTACCTTTTTTAAATTTTTATCAATTATTTTATTTATTTACATTTCAAATGTTATCCACCTTGCCAGTTTCCTCTCCACAAACCCACTATCCTCTCCTCCCTAGCCCTGTCTCTGTGAGGGTGCTCTTTAACCCACCCACCCACTCCTGCCTCAGCAGCCTAGCGTTCCCCTATTCTGGACCATCAAGCCCCCACAGGACCAAAGGGAACCCTTCCCAGTGATACTAGATAAGACATTCCTCTGCTACATATCTAGCTGCAGCCATAGGTAACCACTGTGTACTCTTTGGTTGGTGGATAAGTCCCTTGGAGCTGTGAGGGTTCTGGTTGGTTGATATTGTTGCTTTTGCTATGAGGTTACCTTCTTATCTTTTTCTTCTTCATCAGAAGGTGAATGTCTTGTCCTAACACAGCCTTCTCTCATGTAGTTCATGTAGTGTTGCTTGGGTTCAATCAGTCATGATCTGAATCCTGCAAACCTGTACACCAAGGCAAATATTTCTTACTTATAAGAAGTTGTTCAGGTGGAAGGGGGTTGTCTCTAAAGCTGTTGCCTGACTATGGAATCCATGCCCCCAACAGGGCTGTCATATCTGACCTCAGTGGGCAAGGATGCACCTAACTCTGCAGAGACTTGATGTGATTCCACTTGGTGGGAGGGATACTCAGGAAGCCCCACCCTCTCAGAGGAAAAGGGGAGGGATGCTTAGGGAATTAACTCTGTGAGGAGAAGAATGGAAAAGGGAAGCGTTTGGGGGTATAAACTAATTAATTAATTAATACAAAATGAAGAAAATAAATGTGCTGTCTTAAGGAAAACAGAAAAAGTAATTGCCCATGTAAACTAATTTGTATATTTTCTATAATGTGTATATTTGTATGGTAACAAAAAGGTGACTAATATAGCACTTCCTTATACCTGGGCACATTTGTTTAAGCTGTCTGTTTGCTAGATACTTTCTGGTATTGCTAGAAGGAAAACTATATTTTTTTCTGCAGTGGAGTAGTTACTACCAAAAAAATAATTCTGTCTTGGCAATCTGTACATTTTCTAGTTTTTTTACACAGAATTAGACAATTCTTTACTTGAGATTGTTTTCTTACATGCCAATGGGTATTTCTAGATTGCCTGCCAGCTTCTCCAATATTCACCCATTTTGTTTTTTGCAGGGGTGGGGGAGGTTGGTTTGGGGATAGAACCTAGGACCTCATGTATGCTAGTCAAGGTATCTCCACTGAGTATATCCTTCCCCAGCTTTCATACCCATCTTTTCTTTAATTTATCAACAATACCAGCATTTTACATTTTCCCTAAATGTTACTAGTCAGGTCAGATCAAGAGGTTTCCAAATGGATGCTGGATAGTGGCATTGACCTTTGTTACCTACCATCACTGCATGGCAAAACACTATTGCTAAAGACAGAACATACATTGGGTGGATAATATAAAGAAATCAATCTCAAACTGACAAGGAACTTTCCTTCCTTCCTATTGGCAAGCTCTCATAGCACAGAAGACTTCTTCATGATGTAGACAGAAACACTGTCTTTCCTCGTGTGCCTATACCTTTTCTATCTCTAGGTATGGGCACTGCATAGTGACTTTCTTCCTTCATATTTTTCCTTTATGTTTTTATTTATTATTTTATTTATTTATATTTCAAATGTTGTCTCCAAACCCAGACCCTCCTCCATAAGTGCCCACCCCTCCAACCTTCCCTTCACCTCTAGCAGGGTGCTTCCCTACCCACCCTATCCCACCTAACAACCCCCTTTAGCAACCCCTTTCTCTGGGACATCAAGCCTCTACAGGAGCAAGCCTATCCCCTCCCACTGAGGACAAACAAGGCAGATATTTGCTGCATATATAGGTAGGGCCAGTCCATGTATGCTCTTTCGATGATGGCTTACTCTGTGGGAGCTCTGAAAAGTCCAATTAGTTGATATTGCTGTTCTTTCTATGGGGTTCTAATCCCCTTCAGCTCCTTCAGTCCTTCCCCTAGTTCTTTCATAGAGGTCCCTGGGCTCAGTCCAATGATTGACTGGAAATATCTGCATCTGTCTTAGTCAGCTGCTGGCAGATCCTCTCAGAGGATAGCTATGCCAGGCTCCTGCCTGCAAATACATCTTGGCATCATCAATAGTGTTGAGGTTTGGAGTCTGCACATAGGATAGATGCCAAGGTGGGGCTGTCTCTGACCTTTCCTTACTCTCTGCTCCATTTTTTGTCCCTGCATTTCCTTTAGACTGGAATAATTCTGGCTTATTCAAAGGAGATAGTAGTGTATTTTGACACTGAGGAAATCTGAAAATATCTATCTGAAACAGAATTCTAAGATTAATATAATCAGTAATAAGCAAAAGTTCAGGACAGACAGATGGTTAAATAGAAGAGGGGTATGCTCTCTAGTCCTCAGCCTTTGCTGAGGGTAATTGTTGCTAGCGGATGGAGAATCTTTCTTTTTTGAACATGTGCCCACTGGTATGTTGCCCATATTCCAGTTTATGGTCCTACATTTATGTACATGTGGGCAATACTAATTAGATTTAGTAGTTTATCAAAAAAGAAAAGAAGCATGAAGTTGCGATGAAGGTATTTTGAAATGGAATATACAGGAGGTTGAGGAGGAAAATAGGGAGTGTATTTTTTGTATATACATATTACATTTTCAAGAATAAAACATGATTGAAAATTAAATGCCAAAAAAATCATTCAATCAGGTAAATGAATTAATGAATCAAATAGAAGAAACACCAATAATATTTGAAAATGGATTAGGTATATTTGGCCATCAGCAAAATGTAAAATAAAACTCCTTTACAATTCCATATCACCTCAATCAGAATAGTTTTCATCAAGGATGTGATGGAAAAGAACTTTACATGTTGCTAATGGAAAGTAAACTGGTACAAGCCACTATAGATATTAGGGTGGAGGCATTTCAGAAAGTTAAAGATAGAACTACCCTGTGACTCCCACCATATCACTCTTTAGCACATTCTGTAAAGACTTCACATCCTACTACAGAGGTACATATACATTAGCTGAGGTGGTGCATATTCTTGGTTGCCAATTAGACTACAACTAGAATTAACAAAAATCCAAAAATTGAAGAGAGCACCTGTGATGCTTTTTGTTCAGTTCAAAATGAAAAGATCCATTTCTACTCTAGATATTTCAGGTGGAAAGACACAACTTTAATCCAAATCTTTTAAAGTGGGCAGTCCCACTTCTAATCTCTTCTCCTTTAGATTAAAGACATAACTTCAATCCAAATCTTTTTTTAATATTTTTATTTTCTATATTCTTTGTTTACATTCCAAATGATTTCCCCTTTTCCAGATCCCCCCTCCCCATATATCCCATAAACCTTCTTCTCTCCATCCCTTCTCCAATCACCTCCCTCCTTTTTCTCTGTCCTTATATTCCCTTCCCATGCTAGATCAATCCTTTCCAGGATCAGGACCCTCTCCATACTTCTTCAGGGGAATCATTTGTTATGCAATTTCACACACACCATTTCTTAAATGAGTGTAACCTGTTCCCTGTGGGCTTAGAATGATGACAATCACTCAAGTCAAGTAGCTTTGACCATAGCAGGAAATCTATATCCAAATAATTGTGCTTACAATTCATTCCTTGGCACAGCAGAAGTATCAACTCTTAGCTACTACAGAGGTAAAATCCTTGGGTGATGTGAGGGACATTGAAGTAGAGCCTTATTACAATGAACTCCAATGTCTTATAATTGTTCTTATTTTGGGTTTGTACTACAGTAAGAGCCAAGATGTTAAGCTCCACTAAAAACAAAACAAAGAAATAAATAAAAAGACTTTATCTTTTTATGTCCATTTAATAACATGTCCATCATTTTTATGATTGGTATGTGTTGAATATAATAAAATTAAAAATAATAAAAAAAAATAATTCTAGGGGTTGGAGAGATGGCTCAGTGGTTAAGAGCAGGGACTGTTCTTCCAGAGGTCCTGAGTTCAAATCCCAGCAACCACATGGTGGCCCACAACCATCTGTAATGGGATATAATGCCCTCTTCTGATGTGTTTGAGGACAGCCACAGTGTACTCATACACATAAAAATAAATAAATAAATCTTTTTTTTTTTTTGTCTTTTTTTTTATTTGATATAATTTATTTACATTTCAAATGATTTCCCCTTTTCTAGCCCCCCCCCCACTCCCCGAAAGTCCCGTAAGCCCCCTTCTCTTCCCCTGTCCTCCCTCCCACCCCTTCCCAGTTCCCCGTTCTGGTTTTGCCAAATACTGTTTCACTGAGTCTTTCCAGAACCAGGGACCACTCCTGCTTTCTTCTTGTATCTCATTTGATGTGTGGATTATGTTTTGGGTATTCCAGTTTTCTAGGTTAATAACCACTTATTAGTGAGTGCATACCATGATTCACCTTTTGAGTCTGGGTTACCTCACTTAGTATGATGTTCTCTAGCTCCATCCATTTGCCTAAGAATTTCATGAATTCATTGTTTCTAATGGCTGAATAGTACTCCATTGTGTAGATATACCACATTTTTTGTATCCACTCTTCTGTTGAGGGATACCTGGGTTCTTTCCAGCATCTGGCAATTATAAATAGGGCTGCTATGAACATAGTAGAGCATGTATCCTTATTACATGGTGGGGAATCCTCTGGGTATATGCCCAGGAGTGGTATAGCAGGATCTTCTGGAAGTGAGGTGCCCAGTTTTCGGAGGAACCGCCAGACTGCTTTCCAGAGTGGTTGTACCAATTTGCAACCCCACCAGCAGTGGAGGAGTGTTCCTCTTTCTCCGCACCCTCTCCAACACCTGCTGTCTCCTGAATTTTTAATCTTAGCCATTCTGACTGGTGTAAGATGAAATCTTAGGGTTGTTTTGATTTGCATTTCCCTAATGACTAATGAAGTGGAGCATTTTTTAAGATGCTTCTCCGCCATCCGAAGTTCTTCAGGTGAGAATTCTTTGTTTAACTCTGTACCCCATTTTTTAATAGGGTTGTTCGGTTTTCTGGAGTCTAACTTCTTGAGTTCTTTATATATATTGGATATTAGCCCTCTATCTGATGTAGGATTGGTGAAGATCTTTTCCCAATTTGTTGGTTGCCGATCTGTCCTCTTGATGGTGTCCTTTGCCTTACAGAAACTCTGTAACCTTATGAGGTTACAGAGTTTCTAGGGGTTGGAGAGATGGCTCAGTGGTTAAGAGCAGGGACTGTTCTTCCAGAGGTCCTGAGTTCAAATCCCAGCAACCACATGGTGGCCCACAACCATCTGTAATGGGATATAATGCCCTCTTCTGATGTGTTTGAGGACAGCCACAGTGTACTCATACACATAAAAATAAATAAATAAATCTTTTTTTTAAAAAAAAAGATTTATTTATTTATTATATATAGATACATTGTAGCTGTCTTTTTTTAATTTATTGATATATTTATTTACACTTCAAATGAGTGGGAAGTCCCACTTCTAATCTCAACAATACATTCTCTTGATAGTCTCTATGAGGGCAAGAAAGGAGGAAGCATTGTCCTTTGCATCCTCGCCCTTGCTTCATAAGTCCAGTGCCATTAACATCCTATTACTTTTGTATTTGAGGTTACATTGAAGACCAACAGAGAAATCTAGTCTTGTGGACTGAACAACTATTGGATTTTTGGACCTTCTATTTATAAGCAGCCACTGATAGTCTAGCCGGAACACAGCCATTAGATTAGTCAAACAAATTCCATTTTTATATACATAGATTCATTCTATAAGTTCTGCTACTCTAGAAAACCCTTACTAACACAATTGAAAAATGCAATCAGCCCAGTTGTCCATCAGGAGATTAAAAGATAAAGGAAATACAGTACATATATACAAGGGGAATGAATGTATTCAATTACAAAGATAGATGAAATAATGGTATATGCATAAAAGTTGATGGAACTAGAAATAACTATGTTAAATACATGAAGTCAGACTCAGATAAATAGCATATCTTGTCTCTTGTGTATGGAACCTAAAAAAGACAAACTCATAAAAACAAAAAATGGAGTGGTGATTGCCAAGGTATGACAGGAGTTGGAAGAGAAAAGTGATGGCCAAAGGTTACAAAGCTTCAGTTATGCACATTGAAGATATTTAGAAATACTATCATATAGCACAGTGCCTATTAAACTTTTAACATTTTCTAAGAAGAGAGATCTGATATTGCTTTTCTTTGGGATGAAGCCTACTTGATCATGGTGGATGATCGTTTTGATGTGTTCTTGGATTCGGTGGGCAAGAATTTTATTTAGTATTTTTGCATCGATATTCATAAGGGAAATTGGCCTGAAATTCTCTTTCTTAGTTGGATCTTTGTGTGATTTTGGTATCAGCGTAATAGTGGCTTCGAAGAAGGAGTTGGGTAGTGTTCCTTCTGTCTCTATTTGGTGGAAGAGTTTGAAGAGTATTGGTGTTAAGTCTTCTTTGAAGGTCTGATAGAATTCTGCACTGAAACCATCTGGTCCTGTGCTTTTTTTGGTTGGAAGTCTATCTATGACCCCTTCTATTTCTTTAGGGGTTATGGGTCTGTTTAGATGATCTATTTGATCCTGGTTTAATTTTGGTAATTGGTATCTGTCTAAGAAAATGTCCATTTCCTCCAGATTCTCCAGTTGTGTTGAGTACAGGTTTTTGTAGTATCGGTTTGCTGTATATTGTTTTTACTATGTTTAGATATGGGCCTTGAATTCCTGTCCTTTCCAAGACTTTTAGCATGAAAGGATGCTGAATTTTGTCAAATACTAGAAGGAAATTGAAGAAGATCTCAGAAAATGGAAAAATCTTCCATGCTTGTGGATTGGCAGGATTAATATATTTAAAATGGACATCTTGCCAAAGGCAATCTACAGATTCAGTGCTATCCCCATAAAAAATCCCAACCCAGTTCCTTATAGAGTTGGAAGAACAATTCTCATATTCATCCGGTAGCCAATATCAAACTAAATGGAGAGAAACTTGAAGCAATCCCACTAAAATCAGGGACTAGACAAGGCTGCCCCCTCTCTCCATATCTTTTCAATATAGTTCTTTAAGTCCTAGATAGAGCAATTAATTAGACAACATAAGGAGATCAAAGGGATACAAATTGGAAAGGAAGAAGTCAAACTACCACTATTTGCAGATGATATGATAGTATACTTAAGTGACCCAAAAAAACTCTACTAGAGAACTCCTACAGCTGATAATCAACTTCAGCAAAGTGGCTGGCTACAAAATCAATGCAAGCAAATCAGTAGCCTTTATATACTCAAAGGATAAGCAGACAGAGAAAGAAATTAGGGAAATGACACCCTTCACAATAGCCACAAACAGCATAAAGTTTCTTGGGGTGACTCTAACCAAACAAGTGAAAGACCTATATGATGTTGCTTTTCAAAAAAAGTGGAACAACCAAAGAAGGATGTGTGTGTGTGTGTGTGTGTGTGTGTGTGTGTGTGTGTGTGTGTGTGTGTGAAAGAAAAATGGGGAACAAAAAACTAAAAACTTTGGGAAGGATGGATATGTAATTGTCTTGATTGTAGTTAATTCTCTGCTGTTCTGATAAGCTGCCATGGTGAGTACAATTTAATGAGTTTATTTGGTGCTTTTAGTTTTAGCATTTAGTTTCCATGTTGGCAAGGTGGAGGTATCTGACATCAAGCAGCCAGAGCAGCAGCTAAGAGATTACAAATTGAGCCACAAGAAGAGGCAGAATGCAAGTTAAGAATGGCACGCGTCTTCCAAAATCTCAAAGCCAGTACAACTGACATACTTCCTCCAGCAAGGCCACACATAGTCCTATCAAATAATTCTCCCATCTAGAGATTATATGTTCAAATGCTCAAAAATATCTGGGAAACATCTGATTCAAACCACCACAATGAATATGTGCATCCCCAACTTCCTTAAGCTGTGTGCATTAAATATATACAGTTCTCCTGTGTCAAGTGTATATCAATAGTTTTTTTTTTAAGAAAAATACCAAAAATATCCTGAAAAGGAAAAATAATTAGTAGAAGCAATTTTATGACTTCAGGAAGGTTCTAAAATCTATGATTGTTAAAGTTGCAAGTACATATGAAGAAAGAAACTGCAAAGTCATATATTAATGTAGACAAAAATGTCAAGAGGGATCTATCCTGGATGATTTTTTTAATTCTGTTGAAACAATTCTCAGGGACTTATAATGTAACCTCTGGGTTTCATGGGGCAAGAGACAGACTGCGACATGCCGTACAAATATCAATATAGATTTCTCCACAGCTGTCATATTTCAGTCCTACAGACATGCCTTTGTTAGTATTCTGATCAAACCTTAGCATTAGTTTTGAATACTATGCATCAAGTCTATTTCCCCTGTTAAATAGCTATTTTTTAGGACATAGTTTTAAAGATACGGTATTACATTTAAAAATCTACATATTAGAGTTTAGTGTTTCTTTGATGCTGCCACTTGTTTGATAAGCCCTTCACAGGCAAATATTTTATCTCATTTATATTTGTAATCTCAATCTTCACAGTGACTTTTGGTCAGTTAAATATACATTAAAATATCACTTCAGACCTCTACCTGCTTTCCTTTGGGTCTTACTGAGTTCGCAGCTCTGAGCATTACTCTTTCTTCTTCAACCACTTTCCCATTTTAGTAAAGCAAGATGACTTTCTGCCTTGACATCCATGAGATCTACCCATCAGTAATTCAAAATCAAACATCTCACACATACCTGACAATTAATAATTTATTTTACTCAATATTTTCATGGCAGTCCCTACTTTTATAGTCTTTTTGCTGTCAAGTTCAGTGACTGCTGTGGGTATGCCTAATTTGTGTCATCTGCCTGCTTGATTTTTTTTTCATTCTGTTATGGAATTCATTGTAGCCTGGAAATTTCATTCTATAATAACAGTTTGCCTTTCTCCAGTACTTAAGTTTCTAGTACTTGTTGCTATAACTATCTCTAATGCTTCTAATGATACTGGGTGTCCAATAAAGCAAATACTTTCTCAGTCTTTATAGAATGTCCACAATAAATAAAGGACTTAAAACATAGCTTCTATTCTAAAATTTGGCCCTATTTTTAGGTAGTTATTTAATATATTTTGACATATATTTAATATTGTGATCATACTCATGCTTTACTACCCTCTCTTAAGCCCCTCCTCGGTTTAGGATCTCATTCTTCAAAGTTTCCAAATAATCCTCCTCCCACTTCCTTGCTTTATTATACAGGCTTTATGCAAGTGGCTACAGATGCTGTGAAGTCATGATTACACTAACAACATCACATCCAGAACACCATATTTCATAACATTCCTTTCTACCCTGTGACACTTAAGATCTTTCTACCCCTTCATTCATAAAGTTCTCTGGGCCTTCAAGGGAATGATATAACTGTCCCACTTCAGTCTGAGCACTCAACAGTGACTTATTCTCAGAAAATGTATTACTGTTTAACCATAACCCACTGCAAAAAAGTTACTCTGACCAAAAATAACAAAAACATTAGTCTACAGGTATAACCATAAATATCTAGAAGGTGTTCAACTATGTGATCATTTAGAAAAATGTTACTAGTTTTCCCCTCTAGGACCAGTAAGCTCCCAAGACATGGGCTTTTGATTTATAAGAACATGGATATATACCCTCCTGTAGAAAGGACACCAAATTCAATCAGAAATCAAGTGCTTATTACCATAACAGGTATGAGACTATTGAGTGAATCAACACATCTTCCCTGGCAGGTTGGTATTGCATATTGCAGAGTCCACTACTGGGAAAGACCATTGACGATTTTCTCCATCTTCTAGTAGCCTGAATAGCATCTTCCAAAACTATGAATACTAGCCAGAGGAACATTTCTTCCACCTGAGTTTTAGCTTATCTCTGTCTCTTATTTTCAAGATATATCTGGGCTTCACGCATCAGATTTTATCATCTAGTTCTGGTAGGCAATACAGAGTAATGGCAATAGCCTATTATTTTGAGAGCTTCCTGAGATTTACTGACTAACAATTCACAAGGAAATATCCCACATTTGATACTGGGGCTTTTAATCAAATCCCATGGTTTCTGAGACCAACATTTTCTACATATCTAGGATATTTCATTCAAACTTTTAAAAATGATATAGGTATGGTTGTTTAAATGAGAATAACCCCCATAGGCTCTTACTTTGACTACTTGGTATCTAATTGCTAAAACTATTATCTAATTGCACAGCACAGGATTTGTTGGAGTGGGTATGATCATTTGAGGTTGGCTTTGAGGTTTCAAAAGTCCAGACAATTCCCAGTTTGCTCTCTCTACTGCGTGACTGGATCTGAAGTACAAGTGGCCTAATTTGCCATGCCATGAATGCCTGCCTGCTACCAAGTTCCATGTCAGGATGGCCATGAACTCTAACCCTCTGAAACTGTAAATACCAAATTAAACATTTGCTTTGGTAAGTTCCTTTGGTCATGGTGTCTCATCACAGCAATAGAAAAGTAACTAAGACAGGTGTTTTTAAAGGAATAATTTCATTTACTTTTCTCTATAGTCTTGTAGTTTTAGTTGACCCTCCTCCAAGCCCCACATTTTCCATATTCCTCTATCACATATCTTTGAACTCCTCCTATTCCTTCCATTTAATCTCATATGTGATTTTTTGAAAATGTATGTTGTGTTTATGTGTGCTAGTATTTGGGTAAGTGTGCATGTGCACAGTGACTGTGAAGAGGTCAGAGGAGATCCTCATGTTTCAGTCCTCAAGTGCCTTCCACTTTTGTTTGAAAGAAGATCTGTCTTAATCAGGTTTTATTGCTTTGAAGAAAAATCATGACAATAAAAGCAAGTTGGGGAGGAAAAAATTTACTTGGCCTACATTTCCAGATAATAGTCCATCTTTAGAGGAAATCAGGACAGAAAGTCACACAGCACAGGAAGCTTGAGACAGAAACTGATGCAGAGGCCATGGGATGGTGCTGCTTACTAGCTTGCTTCCCATGGTTTGCTGCCCATGATTCATTAGCCAACTTTGTTATAGGACCCATAACCACTACCCCATTGATCCTTGATTGAGAAAATGCCCTACAGCTGGATCTCAGTGTGTTACTTCCTCAAATGAGGCTCCTTTCTTTGTGATGACTCTAATTTGTGTCAAGTTGACACACAGATCCAGCGAGTGTAGGGTATCTTATCCTCCTGTAACTTCATGTATGCCATGCTAGTTGGCTTCTGAGTTTTCTAAAAGCTGCCTGATTCCACCTTCTATCTCACCAATACTCAGATTACCAGCATGAGTGACTATACCCTACTTCCTAAGTGGGGTTGAAGGATATGAACTCATGTCTTCTTTCTTGCTTATAAGGCATATGCTTTACCAACTAAACCATATTCTCACCAACCCCCACCCCAGTTCTGACTTTTCTTTCTTTCTCAAAAATGGACGTACTTGCTTATTACATGTATGTATGTGTACCTGCATGAAAGTATGCACACTACATGCATTCAAGTCTCAGATCACTTGGACAGAGTTTTCCAGGTACTTGTAAGCACCCTCATGTGGATTTGGGAAAGCAAATACAAGTTCTCTTCAAGAATGATAAGCAATCTTCCAGATCATATCTGATCCTGAGCTACCTTGTGGTTAATGAGAATTGAACTCAGAACCTCTGGAAGAGCAGCCAGTGTTCTCAGCTGCTGAGCCATCTCTCAAGCCCCATACTTCTAAGTTTCCATGCAGTGACAGCATAGTGTACATAATACAACTAAGCCTTGAATTTATATCATCTTTTTCAAACCTTGTATTCAAATAGAGGGAAAAAGGTAAATATAAGGCAAAAAAGTAACTTTCAAATGAAGGAATGGAGGTTATTTAGTAGGTAGTTGACATTTTTACCACTACCTATCAACTATCTTGACTTTAAAATTTTTTCAAGGTGAAGGTCAGACTTTCTAGAAAGCAAATCGATGACGATTGTTGAAAGCTATAGATAACAGCATGTAACCAAGTGGTTAGAAATCTGCCTGAGGCATTCTTTGCAAATGTTAAGCACCTTGACTGATACTAATAACCCAAGTGTTTCTGTCCCACTGTCTATGTAAAATGAAGTGGAATGTAACTCTGAAAGCCCCTCCTAACTCATTTTTACAGATTTAGAATAAACCCTCATTTTAACAATATATGTGGATTATCTAAAACAAATAAAAAAAGATTCTTGCATAAAGCAGGGGATTTGCTGCCAATAGCCAGATACAGAATATACAAACTTTACATTCAGATTGGGCCCCTCAGATAGTTGGTTATGTGATATATTATATATCTAATGATATATCAAAAGACATAAGGAATAGCCCCTAAAAGTACATATTTTTTTTTTTTTCTTTTTTTTCTTTTTTTTTTTATTTGATATAATTTATTTACATTTCAAATGATTTCCCCTTTTCTAGCCCCCCCCCCACTCCCCGAAAGTCCCGTAAGCCCCCTTCTCTTCCCCTGTCCTCCCTCCCACCCCTTCCCAGTTCCCCGTTCTGGTTTTGCCAAATACTGTTTCACTGAGTCTTTCCAGAACCAGGGACCACTCCTGCTTTCTTCTTGTATCTCATTTGATGTGTGGATTATGTTTTGGGTATTCCAGTTTTCTAGGTTAATAACCACTTATTAGTGAGTGCATACCATGATTCACCTTTTGAGTCTGGGTTACCTCACTTAGTATGATGTTCTCTAGCTCCATCCATTTGCCTAAGAATTTCATGAATTCATTGTTTCTAATGGCTGAATAGTACTCCATTGTGTAGATATACCACATTTTTTGTATCCACTCTTCTGTTGAGGGATACCTGGGTTCTTTCCAGCATCTGGCAATTATAAATAGGGCTGCTATGAACATAGTAGAGCATGTATCCTTATTACATGGTGGGGAATCCTCTGGGTATATGCCCAGGAGTGGTATAGCAGGATCTTCTGGAAGTGAGGTGCCCAGTTTTCGGAGGAACCGCCAGACTGCTTTCCAGAGTGGTTGTACCAATTTGCAACCCCACCAGCAGTGGAGGAGTGTTCCTCTTTCTCCGCACCCTCTCCAACACCTGCTGTCTCCTGAATTTTTAATCTTAGCCATTCTGACTGGTGTAAGATGAAATCTTAGGGTTGTTTTGATTTGCATTTCCCTAATGACTAATGAAGTGGAGCATTTTTTAAGATGCTTCTCCGCCATCCGAAGTTCTTCAGGTGAGAATTCTTTGTTTAACTCTGTACCCCATTTTTTAATAGGGTTGTTCGGTTTTCTGGAGTCTAACTTCTTGAGTTCTTTATATATATTGGATATTAGCCCTCTATCTGATGTAGGATTGGTGAAGATCTTTTCCCAATTTGTTGGTTGCCGATCTGTCCTCTTGATGGTGTCCTTTGCCTTACAGAAACTCTGTAACCTTATGAGGTCCCATTTGTCAATTCTTGCTCTTAGAGCATACGCTATTGGTGTTCTGTTCAGAAACTTTCTCCCTGTACCGATGTCCTCAAGGGTCTTCCCCAGTTTCTTTTCTATTAGCTTCAGAGTGTCTGGCTTTATGTGGAGGTCCTTGATCCATTTGGATTTGAGCTTAGTACAAGGAGACAAGGATGGATCAATTCGCATTCTTCTGCATGCTGACCTCCAGTTGAACCAGCACCATTTGTTGAAGAGGCTATCTTTTTTCCATTGGATGTTTTCAGCCTCTTTGTCGAGGATCAAGTGGCCATAGGTGTGTGGGTTCATTTCTGGATCTTCAATCCTGTTCCATTGATCCTCCTGCCTGTCACTGTACCAATACCATGCAGTTTTTAACACTATTGCTCTGTAGTATTGCTTGAGGTCAGGGATACTGATTCCCCCAGATTTTCTTTTGTTGCTGAGAATAGTTTTAGCTATCCTGGGTTTTTTGTTGTTCCAGATGAATTTGATAATTGCTCTTTCTAACTCTGTGAAGAATTGAGTTGGGATTTTGATGGGTATTGCATTGAATCTGTATAGTGCTTTAGGCAAAATGGCCATTTTAACTATATTGATTCTACCGATCCATGAGCATGGGAGGTTTTCCCATTTTTTGAGGTCTTCTTCCATTTCCTTCTTCAGAGTCTTGAAGTTCTTGCCATACAGATCTTTCGCATGTTTGGTAAGAGTCACCCCAAGATACTTTATACTGTTTGTGGCTATTGTGAAGGGGGTCATTTCCCTAATTTCTTTCTCAGCCTGCTTATCCTTTGAGTATAGGAAGGCCACTGATTTGCTTGAGTTGATTTTGTAACCTGCCACTTTGCTGAAGTTGTTTATCAGCTGTAGGAGCTCTCTAGTGGAGTTCTTTGGGTCACTTAGGTAGACGATCATGTCGTCTGCAAATAATGATAGTTTGACTTCCTCCTTTCCAATTTGTATCCCTTTGACCTCCTTATGTTGTCGAATTGCCCGAGCTAGTACCTCAAGTACAATATTGAAAAGATAAGGAGAAAGGGGGCAGCCTTGTCTGGTCCCTGATTTCAGTGGGATTGCTTCAAGTTTCTCTCCGTTTAGTTTGATGCTGGCTACCGGTTTGCTGTATATTGCTTTTACTATGTTTAGGTATGGGCCTTGAATTCCTGTTCTCTCCAAGACTTTAAGCATGAAAGGATGCTGAATTTTGTCAAATGCTTTTTCAGCATCCAATGAAATGACCATGTGGTTTTGTTCTTTGAGTTTGTTTATGTAGTGGATTGTATTGATGGATTTCCGTATATTGAACCAACCCTGCATTCCCGGGATAAAGCCTACTTGATCATGGTGGATGATCGTTTTGATGTGTTCTTGGATTCGGTTGGCAAGAATTTTGTTGAGTATTTTTGCATCGATGTTCATAAGGGAAATTGGTCTGAAGTTCTCTTTCTTTGTTGGATCTTTGTGTGGCTTTGGTATCAGCGTAATTGTGGCTTCGTAGAAGGAATTGGGTAGTGTTCCTTCTGTTTCTATTTTGTGGAATAGTTTGAAGAGTATTGGTGTTAACTCTTCTTTGAAGGTCTGGTAGAATTCTGCACTGAAACCATCTGGTCCTGTGCTTTTTTTGGTTGGAAGACTTTCTATGACTCCTTCTATTTCTTTAGGCTTTATGGGACTGTTTAGATGGTCTAGTTGGTCCTGATTTAATTTTGGTATTTGGTATCTGTCAAGGAAATTGTCCATTTCCTCCAGATTCTCCAGTTGTGTTGAGTACAGGCTCTTGTAGTAGGATCTGATGATTTTTTGGATTTCCTCAGTTTCCGTTGTTATGTCTCCCTTTTCATTTCTAAGTTTGTTAATTTGGATACTTTCTCTGTGCCCTTTGGTCAGTCTGGCTAAGGGTTTATCTATCTTGTTGATTTTCTCAAAGAACCAGCTCCTAGTTTTGTTGATTTTTTGTATGGTTCTCTTTGTTTCTACTTGATTGATTTCGGCCCTGAGTTTGATGATTTCCTGCCTTCTACTCCTCCTGGGTGAAATAGCTTCTTTTTGTTCTAGGGCTTTCAGGTGTGTCATTAAGTTGGTAATGTATGCTCTCTCCATTTTCTTTTTGGAGGCACTCAGGGCTATGAGTTTTCCTCTTAGCACTGCTTTCATTGTGTCCCATAGATTTGGGTATGTTGTTTCTTCATTTTCATTGTGTTCTAAAAAGTCTTTAATTTCTTTCTTTATTTCTTCCTTGACCAAGGTGTCATTGAGTAGAGTATTGTTCAATCTCCATGTGTAATTTTCTCATCTTCTTCCCCCATCCAACTTCTCCTATATTATGCTACTCTTCAAATTCACATCTTCCATAACTATCATGATATACATACACAGATACTGATAGATAAATCGATAGATAGACAAACAGACGGAAGGATGGACGGGCAGACAGACAGATAGATAGATAGATAGATAGATAGATAGATAGATAGATAGATAGATAGATAGACAAATACACAGATAAACATATAGATAGATAAAATTTTCTGAATCTATTAATATTGCCTATCAAGGGACTTATCCCTAAAAAACACCAAATCTTCCTCTCAGCAGCTGTTAATTTCTTGTAACTCTATTGCCTGTATCTCTTCATCTATGGATGAAGTCTGATGAGATTTCTCTCGTCCACATTGGCATGTAAACTGGTGTTATCCAGGAAAAGCATAAAATGATCTATTTCAAACTTTGAAGGTAAATGACAGCAAACATTAAGAAATCCAGCAAAGTCTTTTTTTTTTTTATTGCTTATTTATTTACATTTCAAATGCTTTCCTCTTCCAGGTTTGCCCTCAGCAAACCCTAATCCAATCTCCCTCCTCATTGCTTCTATGAGGGAGCTCCCCACCCACCTACTCAATCCTTCCTGACCACTCTAGCAGCCCCTACATTGGAGTATTGAGCCTTCACAGGACCAAGGGTCTTTCCTTCCACTGATGCCAGACAAGGCCATCCTCTTCTACATATGCAGCTGGAGCCTTGGGTCTCTCAATGTGTACTCCTTGGTTTAGTCCCTGGGACCTCTAGGGGGGGGGGGGTCTGGCTTGTTGATATTGTTGTTCTTCCCATAGGGTTGCAAATCCCTTCACCTCTTTCTCTTAACTCCTCCACTGGAGTTCCAGGCTCAGTCTAAATGTTGGCTGCAAGCATCCTCATCTGTATTGGTCAGGCTTTGGCAGAGCCTCTCAAGGGACAGCCATACCAAGCTCCTCTCAGCAAGTGCTTCTTGGCATCAGCAATATTGTGTGGGTTTGCTGTCTGCAGATGGGGCAAATATCTAGGTGGAAAAGTCTATGGATGGCCTTTCCTTCGGTCTCTACTCCTCTCTTTGTCCCTGAATTTCCTTCAAAGAAGAACAATTCTGAGTTAATATTTTTGAGATGGATGGGTAGCCCCATCCTTCAAACAGGTGCAGTACCTAACCTCTGGCTATGGTCTCAACAGATTCTCTCTCTACTTTGTTGGATGTTTCAGCTAATGCCATCCATGTTGGGTCCTGGGAGCCTCTTCCTTTCCTGGCATTTGGGACTTTCTAGTGGCTACCCTCAGTTCTCCATCCCCTACTACTATACAACCCCCTTCAGTTTCCCTGACCCTCTGTACGTCTCCTCAATCTCCTCCTTCATCTCATCCTGTCCCTATTATTCACTCCCCATCCCTCTGCATCCCAGCTCCCCCTCCCTCTTCCTCCCATGATTATTTTGTTCCCCCTTCAGAGTAGGACTGAAGCATCCACACATTGGTCTTCCTTCTTCTTGAGAGCTTCATATTGTCTGTGAGTTGTACTGTGTGTATTCTGAGCTTTTTGCCTAATATCCACTTATCAGTGAGTACATAACATGTGTATTCTATTGTGTCTGTGTTACCTCAGGATGATAATTTCTAGTTCTATCTATTTGCCTAAGAATGTCAAGAAGCCGTTGTTTTTAATAGCTGAGTAGTACTCCATTGTGTAAATGTACCACATTTTCTGAATCCATTCCTCGGCTGAGGGGCATCTGGGTTGTTTCTAGCTTCTGGCCATTATAAATCTGACTGCTATGAACATAGTGGAGCATGTGTCCTTATTACATATTGGAACATCATCTGGGTATATGCCCAGGAGTGGTATAACTGAATCCTCAGATAGTACTGTGTCCAGTTTTCTGAGGAACGACCAGACTGATTTCCAAAGTGGTTGTACCTGCTTGCAATCCCACCAATTGAGGGGTGTTCCTCTTTCTCCACATCTTTGCCAGCATTTGCTGTTACCTGAGGGTTTTGTTTTGTTTTTGTTTTTTTGAGACAGGGTTTCTCTGTGTAGCCCTGGCTGTCCTGGAACTCACTTTGTAGACCAGGCTGGCCTTGAACTCAGAAATCCACCTGCCTCTGCCTCCCAAATGCTGGGATTAAAGGCATGAGTCACCACTACCCGGCTATCACCTGAGTTTTTTGATCTCAGGTAATCTGACTGATGTGAGGTGGAATCTCAGAGTTATTTTGATTTGCATTTTGCTGATGATTAAGGATGTTGGACTTTTCTTTAGGTGCTTCTTGGCCATTAAAGATTCCTCCATTGAGAATTCTTTGTTTAGTTCTGTTCCCCATTTTAATAGGGTTATTTGGTTCTCTGAAGTACAACTTCTTGAGTTTTTTTGTAAATATTGCATTTTAGCCTACTATCAGATTTAGGATTGTTAAAGATCTTTTCCCAATCTGTAGGCTTGTGTTTTGTCCTGTTGACAATGTCCTTTGTCTTATGTAAGCTTTTCAATTTCATGATATTCCATTTGTCTATATTTGATCTTAGAGCCTGAGCCATTGGTGTTCTGTTCAGGAAATTTTCCTCTGTGCTATTGAGTTCGAGGCTGTTTCCCACTTTTTATTCTATTAGATTCAGTGTATCTGGTTTTTTTGCGAAGGTCCTTGATCCACTGATTTGAACTTTGTAAAAGGAGATAAAAATGGATCAATTTGCATTATTTTGCATACAGATCATGACTTGAGCCATCACTATTTGTTAAATATGCTATCTTTCTTTTCCTCTGCTGGATGGTTTTGGTTTCTTTGTCAATGATCAGGTGACCATAAGTTAGCAGATAAAAAAGGACATTTCAAGGCATGTACAAAGGAAGGCAGTTGAAGAGCATTAAGTCAGGACTATAGAAGGTACTTGATGGAATACTACACACATAAGAGGAATACAGACAGAGTCAATCATGATAGTAATAGAATAAATGTTGTGAGAGGAATATATGAATGGATGACAGCTAAGAAGGAATCCATCATTTAATAAAATATCTTATTCACAATAACATTTAAAAAATACCAAGGAATGTATCTAGACAAAATGGTGAAAGATCTTTATAACAAATCTTTCAGACACCAAAGAAAGAATTTGAAATAATGAGAAAGATGAAAGTAATCAATACAGAACAAAACTTGAAAATCATTCCTGAAATTCGCATGGAAACACAAAAGAACCAATGTAGCCAAAGCAATTCTGTTTTTTTTTTTTTTTTTTTTTTTTTTTTTTTTTTTAATTTTAAAGCAGCAGTAAGGGATGGTTTGGTTTTATCTGTCTTCATTTCAAAGCATATATACATGCATACACACACACACACACATATATATATATATATATATATATATATATATATATATATATATATATTAAGATAAAACAAGTATTTTGACATTAAATTAGACAAGGCAATCCAACAAATGGAAAAGAGCCCCATGATTTGACACAAGAAGTAGAAATCCACTCATCGACATACTCAGGAATCCCATAAAAATAATAAGCTGAGAGCTACTATAGACACGGAATACCTGGTTCAAACATATGTAGGTCCTGTGCTCATTACTTTAATCTGTGTTAAGTTCATATAAGTTTTGTTCATGTTAATGTAGAGGTGTGTGTGTGTGTGTGTGTGTGTGTGTGTGTGTGTGAGTGTGAATGTTTGTGTTCCATCCCCTGGTAGCTCATTCTTTCTGCTTTCTCTTCTGGGGGAGGTATTCACTGAGCTCTAAGGGAAAGGATTTGATGGAGATATGCTATGTAGAGTTGTGTGTACCAAGGATTCTCTCTGTCTCTCTTTCTTGCTCTCTCTCCACTGCCTCTCTCTCTATTATGTCTGACTGTGGGTCTCTCCATCTATTCCCATCTGCTTCAGGAGGAAACATCTCTGGTGATGGTTGAATGTAATCTGAGCAGTGCCACAAAATGTTCTGTCTTGTAGAGTGGAATTTAAGTCAAATCAGTTATTTATTGGTTACTCTCACAAGCTTTGTACTACCATTTCCCTATCATATCTTGCAGGTAAAATAGTAGGCCAAATATTTTTTGGGTGGGCTGGTGTTTATGATTTTTTGATAGCCTGCAAATTACCTTCCTGTACAAAAGATATTAGAACATAGTATTGAAGGCATTATATAGTACCAGCTTGACTTTTTCATGTACAATGGGTTGTATGAGTATTGTCCTTGGCAATGTGACCCTGCTGTCAGTTCACGCAGAGTAACTCTGTCTTAACATCAGCCTGGGTTGCTTGGGATTTCTGTAAGACCTCCTTGGCCCACAACTCTATTGAATTCAATCCACTCCCTGTACTGAGAGCCTTGTTTAGTGACAAGAGATACCCAGAATAATTATATTAATAATAATTAATAACATATATATACATACATATGTACTGTATATAATATATATGTATATACAAATATATATAATGACTATATATATATGTATATAGTCGTTGTATATATATATATATATATAAAATGCTGGAGGTATCACAATGACTGTGCTCGAATTATACCATGGAAACATAGTAACAAAAGCCATGTAAACACATAGACAAACAAACAGACAGACAAATGATTAAAATAGAGGACCTGGAAATAAATCCAGAGCTGTATACAACTAGTTTTTTTTTAATAAATATCTCAAAAGCATGTACAGTGGTGGAAAAAGCGCCAACAAATGGTGTTGGGACAATGATATACACTTGCAGAAAACTGAGACTTTCTATTTTCATATTTACATTCTACATTTTTCATCCTCCACTAAAATTCAGTGCAAGGGTCTGAATATAATGTCAGAAAATGTGAAACTTGTAGACATAGAAACAGGCAAAATACTTTAAGAGACAGACACAGTAAAAGAATCTTTAAAAGACTCTATGTTGTACAAGAAATAATCTCCAAGATTGACAAGTAGGAACACATGCAAACAAACAAACGAAAATAAAAATTATTTGGACAACAAAGGAAATAAAGACTAAAATTTATAGACATCCTACAAGTTGGAAATTGTCTTTTGTCAAATATACATAAGGTAGAGGATTTGGGTTTAAGGGAGAGAATGCTAGCTCAGCACTAGCTGGCAACTATTCACACATTTCCCTCACTTAGCTTTTGCTTATAGATGTGACTCATTATATCAAACCCCTTCTACTGTGATGCCCTGGCTATTATGGTCTGGAATCTACATCTGAGAGCTGAAGTAAAAATTTCTACTCTAAATGACATGCATGTAAGAGGAATGGGGATGTTAGTACAATCAAAATACATTTATAGTCATGAAGGAAATTTCAAAATATTAAAGACAAGTTAGATATGTATGAAAACTTTTAGTGTGATGAAACCAGTAAGTAAGCTATCAGACAAAGGGAATTTATCAAAACCTGGAAAGCAAATAATATTTTGTTTTTCAACAAAACAAAATTCATCAGATTTTGTATAATAAGTTCACTATATAACCTTTGTGAAAGTTGTTCAGCACAAAAGCAAATCTAAGAAACTGAAAAATTGTGTTTTGACTTTAATATATATGGCTAAGAGCAAAAAGAACTATAATATATGGACTGTATACTACAACTGGTAAACCTGTTTCTATGTGACAAAATCTTGAAAAACTTAACACACTACAATTGAACACATAAGCACATAAAGGATATATAATGAAGTCATTTTTCTCATTATCATGATAAAGAAGTTACAAATTAGAAGGAACATTGAAATAGATGAAGAAAGTAAGTATTCATTCATGTTTATCTTCATATATACACAAAGAGATGCAGAGAAATTATAGATATGTGTATATACCATTATGTATTTGTTTATTTATATATTGCTTTTTCTGTGGTGAGGGCATATAAATACACATATTCCCCCAGTTCTCAAGATTTCTATTTATATATTTAATTTCTTGATAACACGTACTAGGACTTCTTGAATGAAGACCCGATTTTAGGGCAGGAACAGAAAATATACAAAGAAACTAAAAGATGGGAACTAGTCATAGATAAGCAGGAACAAGACTCCCATAACATAACATCGAATACCTAAAACTAGAATAATGCAAGCAATGAAAGTATGCACACACACAAACACACACATATGCACATGCACACACATGTGAACATATAATCACACACTTTATTAAGCCCCATTATGAAACAAATATCATAAAGTTGTGGAAATAATTGCAAAGCACCATGCCTAGCTCACTTGGCTAACTTCCTATCCATAAGCTTACTTCTTATCCATATCCAGAGCTGGTAGTTCTCAAAATTATTTCTCAGAGTAGCTTGGTGATAGAGTGTATGCGCAGAATGGAGGAGGCTGTGGGATTAATCCTCAGTTGACCCTCCTGTTTTCTTTCCTGGTGCTGGAATGAAATACTCTGACAATGGCACCTTAAGAGAGAAAGAGTTTATTTATCTTACATTTCCAGGTTTTATCCTATCACTGCAGAGAAATCACAGCAGTAGAAGCCCGAGAAAACTGGTCACATCCACAGGTAGAAGAGAATAATAAGTGTATTCTACTAGTCATCCTACTTTTTCTACTCTCACACAGTACAGGATCCCTGCCTAGGAAATGATGCCACTAACAATGCATAGTTCTTCCCACTTCAATGTTTTCAATATGTCCAGAGATGCGTCTTCCAAGTAATTCTAGATTCAGTTCATCTGACAATTAATGTTAACCATCACAACACCCCAAAGAGAAAACACAGTGTATATTTACTCAAAACTTAATAAAGCAATGGAGTCAAATGGTACCATTTTCAAATTGTTAGAAATTATAATGTAGCTTAAAAGCTATTAGTGTGGATAAACCATGGGAAGAGTAATTAGAATGGTATATCTATGTTATTTGTTAAAAATATGCATTTTGGTTTCTGTCAATGGATCTAATTGGAAAGGGAAACAAAATTATGGAAGTTTTCAGTTATTAGCTAACTCTTGGGATTTCGTTTGACTGTTATGAAAGCTGTTGTCCAGCTTTTTGGGATATTATGATAGACAGCATCCAAACCTCCTACAAGTCTAATGGAGATAGTACGTTGGCTTTCTGAGCTGGCTATTATAGACCATGGGTTTGTTTCCTGTGCTATGTACTACAATTTGTGAGTTAGAGTTCTGTTTTACTAAATCTCCACATCTAGTCGATGTTGTACACTCAGACTTCATCTCAGTCTGATGAGTCCATTTCATCCTTGTGTAAGCAAGCCATAGTCAACCTCCAGGCTTAAACAAGATTGTATCCTAGAAACCATGTCAGTCTGACGACTACCAGAGGTTCTATTTTGCCTGTGCCATTGTTAAACTCTGTTTTGTTCTGGAGTCACACATAGTGTGTGCCAACCCAGTATGGTAAATCTGATGGATACTATCCCGGCCAGCACCTTATCGAACATCTAGACCTAGCCTGTGACATACACTTGTATGCTAACCCAGCCTGGAAAGTCTCTAACCATCAGGCTTAACCTCTGTCATACAACCTGTACACTGGCCTAACTTGATGAGTGCCCAAGACTCCAGCACACCCACATCATTCTCACACTATATGGCATAGGCCAGGTAACACAGCTCAAGAATATCTAATTATCCCATTCACATACTTCCTTCACTTACCACTGAACCAGAACCACTTTCATTCCTCTAATCCCAAATCAACACTAAGTATCTAGATTGTCCCACAAACTCATCATACCTTATCTCAAATCAAACAAGCTTGGGAAACAACAAAAAACAATTTTCTACTCAGCACAGCAGCCTAGGATCTCATATCAGACACACAGCTGATGCATGAAGACCAAATACCTAGGTCTCCTTGAAAAATCCCAAAGAATATGAAATGCAAGACAGTATGCATCCACCCTGAATCCATCAGTCCTACAAGAAGGACCTTGGGACACACATTTAAAAGAATAATTATCAAAGAATGCAAGGATTTAAAAAAGAAAAAATTGGTTGAGGATAGCAGTAAATGACTGAATGAAGAAAGAAAAACAAAAAAAAAGAGTGAAATGACAAGGACAATCAAGAATTTGAAAACAGAATTTAATAAAAAGAAATATTAAATAGAATGAAACATGAAATGAAAATGGAATCAAAATATTTAATAACCCAACTACAAAACTCAAAGGAAGCCTTACAGTTAGGGATGATCAAGTAGAAAAAAGAATATTGAGACTAATGATAAAAGAGAACAGTTAGACTACATAAGCAAAAATATGGAAAAAATAGTTAAAAAGACATGAAAGGAATGTGCAGAAACTGTGGGATACTATGAACTGCCCCAAATTAAAGACAATTTTAAATGCATGCAAAAGAAACACAGAAAACCAAATAGATCCACTTTACTTGTTTGTTGTTTGTTGAGATGATCTTGCTGTTTCAAACTTTCAGTTTTTCTGCTAGATTTTCCCTAGTGCTAGGATTATAGATGTCTGACAACATGCCTAATTAGAAATTGATTTTATATATAGTCTAGCTATAGTCAGCTATCATAATTTGGCTCTTGCTAAGCATAAATCCATCATACATCAATAAATGACTCATAAATACATAAATATAGTAGAAGAGACAAATCCTCCTTACATAGAAATACATGCAGACATTGAGCTAATTGGTCAGTTCCTTTGTGAGGTAGAAAAATTATTTCCTTCTAGCAGAGAAACTGGGTTGAAGTGGAAACTTAAAAGTTCTTTGGAAAATCAGTTGTGTTGGATTGTGTTTTCCTGGGGCAAACACACGAAAGAGTGTTTTCTTGAAGCAGAAATAAGTGGACAGAAGCACAAATTCTCACATGGGCTCTTACATGGGAGAGATATGATGGAGCAATATTGGAGGGGATGTTGACTAGAACTGTTGTCTGATTTAATTTTAGGGACTGATACCTTCCAATGTAGAGATAGATACAAAACATAATAATGGCACATAGGCATTCACAGGAGTCAAAAAGAGAACAAAAATCTGCATCCACAGTCATCTATTTGATAGTTCATTCAGTCCAATCCATTAAAAATGAACTTCGGAGGGCTGAGAAATACCATAAGAAATGTTCAACTTCATTAGTCATTAGGGAAAGGCAAATCAAAACAACCCTGAGATTTCACCTCACAACAGTCAGAATGGCTAAGGTAAAAAACTCAGGAGACAGCAGGTGTTGGTGAGGATGTGGAGAAAGAGGAACACTCCTCCCCTGCTGGTGGGATTGCAAGATGGTGCAACCACTGTGGAAATCAGTCTGGTGGTTCCTCAGAAAACTGGGCATGACACTTCCTGAGGACCCTGTTATACCACTCCTGGGCATATACCCAGAGGATTCCCCTGCATGCAATAAGGACACATACTCCACTATGTTCATAGCAGCCCTATTTGTAGTAGCCAGAAGCTGGAAAGAACCCAGGTGTCCTTCAATGGAGGAATGGATACAAAAAATGTGGTATATTTACACAATGAAGTACTATTCAGCCATTAGAAACAATGAATTCATGAAATTCTTAGACAAATGGATGGAGCTGGAGAACATCATACTAAGTGACATAACCCAGTCTCAAAAGATCAATCATGGTATGCACTCACTGATAAGTGGATATTAGCCTAGAAACTGAATACCCAAGACATAATACACATATTAACTGATGTCCAAAAAGAATGGAGGAGTGGCTCCTGGTTCTGGAAAAACTCAGTGCAAGAGTATAGGGGAATTCCAGAACAGGGAAATGGGAAGCGGTAGATGGAGGAACAGGGGGAGGGAAGAGGGCTTATGGGACTTATGGGGAGTGGGGACCCAGAAAAGGGGAAATCATTTGATATGTAAATAAAAAATATATCAATAAAAAATGAACATTGCTTGGGAAGTCCTTTTTGCTAATTGTTTGGTACTATATTTTTGTGTCATAGTGTAAGAAATATACTACTGAGCTATATCTCTAGACACTGAAAATATTTACATGTTGAGACATAGTCATTTTATTTTATTCATCCACATAGCCTTGGATCATCTGATTACTGTCCAGTCTGGTGGAAACTAAAAGCTTGTCTGATATGTCTAACACTGTGTTAAGTTTTTTATATATATATATGAATTGTCAATTCTCTGAAACAAAGAACTAATGACACACTTTTGGGTCATATGGTAATAGAATTTTAGCTCTGTATTGCTGAATTTTTTGACATTATAATGACATTACAGCATTTCTTCTCTCCCCCGCCAAATCCCCAAGAGAAATCTTCTTGCTCTCGTTCAGCTTCATGACTTCTTTATAACTATTATTGCATACATGTTTCTAAACATAACCTGATTGATTTAGGTAATGATACATGCATGTATGTTTTCAGTGTTGATACTCTGTCACTGTACAGGGTTGGGCTCTTCACTGGGGAAGACTATTTCTCCTCTCAGCATTCCTCAATTCCCTATAATTATTTACGTAGGCTTGAGAGCCCTCGGCCATTTATTTGTCTACCTTCAAATGCCTGCTTTTCCATCCTTGTTTAGATGATGTTTGGGAAGTGGCACTGGTGAAAGCTTATGAGTTTAGGCTTCACATAACAAGGAGATGTAATCTTACAGCCAATTCCCTGAACTCTAGATCTTACAAGCCTTTCCTTTGTATTCGCAAACATAAAATCTTTATAAGTAATTTCCTGTATATATCATCCAAGTTAGACTTTGCCATTCCTCTTAGGTCTGAGGTTTATGTTTTTCTTAGTGGAATATAGTTTCCCATCTCCATCTAAGGTAACGATAATAAAAAGTAAATTATCCCATTGTAATCTGATAAGATACCATGCTCGAAATTAGACGAATTATTTTTCTTTGAAACCAGGTTTATTCCCAACACACACATTAAAGTTCACAGATGTGTCAAATTCCAGTTCCATAGGATTTAACACCCTATTCTGACATCAATGAACTCTGCAAGAATAGCAGCAGAGCCATACATGCAGACACAATCCCTACACACATAACATAAAATACAGTATATCTTAGACTAAGAAGGACAAATTCTATTGATGTGTCCTCAAAGTTCATTTATTCTTTCTTTGTCATTTTCAATCTACGAAATACCATTCAGTAATGTTCTTTTTCCCATAAAAAATCACTGTGTGGTAACTTTAATTACATACATAAGATATATTTTCATGATATAAATTTCCCATTGCTTCTTACTCTTAGTTATTTTTGTTTGGTGTGGAGAGATACCATGACCAGTGCAATTTACAAAGGACAGGATTTAATTGGGAGATTATGTTTTGAAGCAGTTAGAGGATCAATGAGCACAGATTCAGGGACCATGGTGGCAGGAACCCATTACATGAACTATCTTCTTGCAAGCCTTCAAGCCATACCTGGCACAGGTTAAGATATACCCAAAGGGGTCAAAGGTAAGGCTTTGTGAGGTATCAGCCACTGAGAGCTTTACTGACCAATCATAGCTGATGGGTTTGGCTGACCATTGTTCTGACAGGGAGATAAGCAGGGTGCTCAGAGGTCTGAGGCCAGTCCCTGGTAGAGCTTCAGCATGGCTCGTGTGGCCAAGAAAGGCCACAAGCCTAGTGCTGTGGCGTCAGCAGGAGCAGCGCCAAAGTCGAAGAAAAAGAGGAAGAGATCTTCCTGCCTACCCCGAAAAAAAAGTCCCAAGAAGAGCCAGGGGTGCACTTGTTATCGATGCCCATCTAAGGTGAGAGTTCCCAGGCTAAGCTCATTCCCTCCCTTCTGTACCCATGCCTCCCCTTAAGACTTCAGGCCTGCTGTAAACTTCACATCTACCTCTGCCCCTTCTCGTGAATCCCCCATCCACATTCTATCTATCATTGTCCCAAACCAGTGCCCTGATGACATTCCTATATCATTCTCGCAGATAACAACAAGTGGTGAGAGATCTGGTGGAAGGATGAAAGGGACAAAGGGCAAGACATCGTCCAGCACTAAAACTCGTGGAGAGACTTGCGAACCCGTTCTGGCATCGCTCCCTGAAGAGCCAGTGAACGCGGGCTTGACAGCACCGGAGGAACCTGCTCCATCCATCGAGAGTATCCAAGTTCCTCGTGAAGATCAGGCCAGCTCTCCGACCCCGAGCGGGTCCAAAGACCCAAAAAACAACAATGAATAGGTCTGGGAGCTGACTGATGGTTTTGAAGTCACTGAAAAAATTTTGTCACACTTACTTTGTGTGATGGTGACAATAAAATCAGATGTGAAAATATTTATGCCACTCTCAGTCTCTAACGCGAAAAGGAGGGGTATTTGGGGGAAGGGAAGACAGGGTACATGATAGGAAAGGACTTTGGTTTCTACAAGGTTTGGAGAGGGATGAACAACCACCTGATAGGCAGACACTGGGGGGTCAGAACTGAACTCAGGTATTCATCCCCATGAAGATTTATTTTACTGAATAACAAGGAAAACATCAGTGAATATGTCTGGGAGCTGGCCCAGGGTCTTGAGTTCATAGGGGAATTTGACCACACTTACTTTGTGTGATGGTGACAATAAAATCAATCAGATGTGAAAATATGTATGCCATTCTCAGTCTCTAGTGGTGGAGTGGGATGGGGGAGTTGGGGGAAGAGAAGAAAGGGGAGATGATAATAAGGAATTTTAGTTCTACCAGGTTGGGAGGGAGATGAACCACCTGATAGGCAGGCATTGGAGGATCAGAAGTGAACTAGGTTATTCATCCCCCTGAAGATTTATTTTACTGAATATCAGGGGAAACCCTGAGTATTCCTACATGCCAGATGCTAGGAATTCAGCATGGTTCAGGACTTTTACATCAATATGAACTGTGGGTGGCAGTTCAAGCCCTAAGACATGCGGCACACCAACTATAGGATGCCTACCTCCTTGTGTTTCTCACACTCCTCATGATGATCTCATGTACTTAGACCCTCAGAAGGGCCAAAGACTTCATCCCATCAAAGGTCCCAATGTATAACAAAGACAGTAATCTTGACTGGAAGCTGCAAGTGCAGCCAAGTTTTAACCTACCACTTCAGAAACTGCTGGAGGAATAGGTCAGCAAGGAGCTGTCTGTCAACCAGTATTTCTTACAGACATGAAGGCAGTAATGTCTACAGGGTATTTTATTTATTTATTTATTTATTTATTTAGTTAGTTAGTTAGTTAGTTAGTTAGTTAGTTAGCTACCTAGTTAGTTAGTTAGTTAGTTAGTTAGTTAGTTAGTTAGTTTTGTTTTTTCTAGACAGGGTTTTTCTGTGTAGTCCTGGCTGTCCTGGGACTCACTCTGTAGACCAGGCTGGCCTCAAACTCAGAAATCTGCCTGCCTCTGCCTCCCACCTGGCTTACAGGGTGTTTTAAAATAACTGTCTCTTTCCATATAGCTGTACTCTATTTTTTTCTAACACTTTTTCAGTCCCTTTAGGAGGTATCCTAAAAAAGATTTATACAAGGGTTATTTGTTAAAGAGTGAAGTGGTGTTGGTGAAATGATTTATTTGATTCCTCTCACAAGCATGTGGGACCTGAGTTTGATCTCCAGGACTCACATTATAAAAGGAAGAACCTCATGAGCTGGGTATGTTGATATAAGCTTTTAATCTCAGCACTCAAGAGGCAGAGACAGGCATATCACTATGAGGCTATTAGTGAGTCCTAGTTTAAAAAATAAAGTTTAAAATATGTTTGTAGTGCTAAGAAATCTTTTATTTACTTTTTAGCCAGCTTGCCCACCCTACTTGGTAAATCCCAAGGGAGTGATATACCTTGGTTCTTGTTGTTGTAGTGTTCTTTTGTTCCTGTGGTTTTGAAGGACAGCACCTGTGAATCTAGAATGTTGTCCTCTGCTACACACACAGGGGTATACCCATAGCCATCCTTCATGCATCCAGTCATACTCACAAGAACACATGCATATACACATATATCCACAAATAATAAAAGGCCGATACATCAAATATGTATATTTGATGCCTTTTTCATATACCTACACCTACGTGGTCATCATTATGAGAATGAGTATACCCAGAACTAACTATAATTTTCTAATTTCGGTGTCTCCCTTTTGTGTCACTGCTGTGAAATACCAAAATATTAAAACTTCATAAAGCAGAGGTTCATGTTCTGAGTTTTGGTGGAAAAAGATTAATGTTCGGTAGCTCCATTTTCTTGCCCTCTACTAAAGTTCTTTAAATGTTTTGATTTTTATCTATTCTTTGAGAATTTAATATGTATACAATATATTTTAAAACATATTCATACCTGTACCTCCTAACTTTCTTTATACAGGCTTTTAATTCCCTGTCAACTTTCTAACCTATTTTTTGTTTTGTATTAAATCCCTCTGAAATCAGTATTGCCAATATGTTCAGGGCAGTAAGGCCATCCTCTAGAGTATGGGCAAAATAAAACAGAAGAAAATGCACTCGCTTTACTCCTATAACCATCAACTGTCAATACCTTTCAGCTGAAGATTGGGTTCCAACATCCCCCCTTACAGAATACTAGAATGCTTATTGTACAGATATCCTCCCATTCTTTAATAGGCAACCACAATTGCTGTGAGTTCATGATTGCATTGGTCTTGTCATATACACAAGATACTTCTGTGTTCTGGTCTTCCCCAATGCCTACTACTTCTTTAGATATTTTCTTTATTTACATTTCAAATGTTGCTGGGGTGGGGGCGGGGTGTTGGTGGTGGTGGTGGTGGTGGTGGTGGTGGTGGTGGTGGTGGTGGTACACACCTGTAATCCCAGTATTCTGAGAGGCAGAAGCAGGTGTATTTCTGAGTTCAATGCCAGTCTGGTCTACAAAGTGAGTTCCAGGACAGCCAGGGCTATACAGAGAAACCCTGTCTCGAAAAAACCAAATGCAAAAAACAAAACAAAACAAAACAAAACAAAACAAAAATTGAAATGTTATCCTCTTTCTTCATTTCCCCTAAAAAAACCCCTATCCCATCCCGCTCCCCTTCCTCTCTAACCCACCCACTCCTGTTTCACTGTCCTGGCATTTCCTAACACTTGGGTCACAGGACCAAGTGTTCTTTCATTGATGTCAACCAAGGCCACCCTTTACTAAATATTCAGCAGGAGCCATGGGTCCCTCCATATGTATTCTTTGGTTAGGGGTTTAGTCCCTGAGAACTCTGGTGGTACTAGTTAATTCATGTTGTTGTTCCTTCTATGGGGCTGCAAACCCCTTCTGCTCCTGCATCCTTTTTTAGCTCATCTACTGGGGAGGAGTGTGCTCAATCCAGTGGTTGGCTGTGAGCATCCCTTTATGTATTTGTCAGGCATCAGTGGAGCATCTCAAGAGACAACTATATCAGGCCCCTGTCAGCAAGCAATTCTTGGCATCCTTAGTTATTAAGGTCTTTCTGCCACATCCTAATATTCCCTGAGCCTTAAGGGTAGTGAGTGATATAGATGTTCCATATAGGGCTGATCATTCCACTGTCACTACTTATCTGTATTTTTAGTATCTGTGAGTCTCAGTGTTGAGTGCTGTCAATTTCAAGAAGCTTCTCTACAGAGTGTTGAAGGCTGTACTAATATATGGATACAATTTTTGTTAGATATTTGCTTTATTGATATTTCAAATGGTAACACCTTTCCGAGATACCACCTCTGATAACTCCCTATACCATTCCCCTTCCTCTGCTCACCAATCCCCCATTTCCTGAATTGCATTCCGCTATTCTGGAGAATCATGCATTCATAGGACAAATAGACTCTCCTGTCATTGATGTCTGAAAAGATCATCTTCTTCTACATATGTAGCTGGAGCCGGGGGTCCTTCCATGTGTACTCTTTTGTTGGTGGCTTCCCTGGAAGCTCTGGGGTTACTGGTTGGTACATGTAATTGGTCCTCCTGCAGGGCTTCAAAACTCTTCAGCTCCTTGAGTCCTTTATCTCGCTGTTCCATTGGGGAGCCTATGTTCATTCTATTGTTTGGATGTGAGATATGGGTACTTTTTCCACTTTCCAATAAGAATCAAAGTATCCACACTTAGGTCTTTTTTTGAGCTTCATGTGGTCTGTGAAATGTATCTTGGGTGTTCTGAGCGTTTGGGCAACATATCAGCAAGTACATACCATGTGTGTTTTTTTGTGATTGGGTTACCTCACTAAGGATGATATTTTCTAGCTCCATCCATTTGCCTAAGAATTTCATGAATTCACTGTTTTTAATAGCTGAGTAGTGCTCCATTGTGTAAATGGAGCATATTTTCTGTATACATTCCTCTGTTGAGGGACATCTTTCCAGCTTCTTGCTATTATAGATAAGGGTGCTATGAACATAGTGGAGCATGTGTCTTTATTAAAAGTTGGAGCATCCTCTGGGTATATACACAGGAGTGGTATAGCTGGGTCATCAGGTAGTTCTATGTCCAATTCTCTGAGCAACCGCCAAACTGATTTCTAGAGTTGTTGTAATAGCTTGCAATCCCACCAGCAATGGAGAAGTGTTTCTATTTCTCCACATCTTCTACACCATCTTTTGTCACCTGAGTTTTTGATCTTGGCCATTCTGACTGGAATGAGGTAGAATCTCAGGATAGTTTTGATTTGCATTTCCCTAATGACTAAGGTTGTTAATCATTTCTTTAGGTGCTTCTCAGACATCCACTATTCCTCAGTAAGAATTCTTTATTTAGCTCTGTACCCCATTTCTTAATAGGGATATTTGGTTCACTGGAATGTAACATCCTGAGTTCTTGGTGTATGTTGGAAATTAGCCCTCTATCAGACGTAGGATTGGTAAAGATCTTTTCCCAATCTGTTGGTTGTCATTGTGTCCTATTGACAGTGTCCTTTGTCTTACAGAAGCTTTGCAAAATTATGCATTTGTAAATTCTTTTTTTTATTTTCTATATTTTTTGTTTATATTCCAAATGCATTCCCCTTTCCCAATTCCACCCTTCCCACATGTCTCTCCACCCATTCTCCAATCATCCCCCTCCTTTTCTCTGTCCCGGTACTACCTTACAATGCTGGATCAAGCATTTCCAGGATCAGGCCCTCTCCTTCCTTCTTCATGGGAATCATTTGATATGCTAATTGTGTCTTGAGTATTCAGGGCTTCTAGGATATTTAATATCCACTTATCAGTGATTGCATTCCATGTGTATCCTTTTGTGATTGGGTTACCTCACTTAGCATGATATTTTTCAGTTGCAACCATTTGCCTAAAAATTTCATGAATTCATTGTTTTTAATTGCTGAGTAATATTCCATTGTGTAAATATACCACATTTTCTGTATCCATTCCTCCACTGAGGGACATCTGGGTTCTTTCCAGCTTCTGGCTATTGTAAATAATGATGCTATGAACATAGTGGAGCATGTTTCCTTCTTGCATGTCAGGGAATCCTCTGGGTATATGCCCAGGAGTGGTATAGCCGTGTCCTCCAGAAGTGTCATGGCCAGTTTTCTGAGGAACCACCAGACTGATTTCCAAAGTGGTTGTAACATCGTACAATCCCGCCAGCAGTGGAGGAGTGTTCCTCAGCATAAGCTATTAATGTTCTATTCAGGAAATTCTCCCAAGTGCCCATGTGCTCCAGGTTCTTTGCCACTTTCTCTTCTATTAAATTCAGTGTATCTGGTTTTATGTGGCAGTCCATAATCCACTTGGACTTGAACTTTGTACAGAAAGATAATAGTGGATCAATTTGCATCATTCTACATGTTGACTGCCAGTTGACCCAGCACCATTTGTTGAAAATGCTGTGTTTTTTCCACTGGATGATTTTAGATCCTCTGTCAAACAACAAGTGACCATAGGTGTAAAGGTTCATTTCTTGGTCTTCAATTCGATTCCATTGATCTACCTACCTGTCACTGCACCAATACCAAGCAAGTTTTTATTACTATTGTTCTGTAGCATAACTTGAGGTCAGGTATGGTGATTACAAAAGAAATTCTTTTATTGTTGAGAATACTTTTCACTACACTGAGTTTTTTGTTATCCCACATGAATTTGGAAATTGTTCTTTCTAACTCTATGAAGAATTGAGTTGGAATTTTGATGGGGTTTGCATTGAATTTGTAGATTGCATTAGGCGAGATGGCTATTTTTACTATATTAATCCTGCTAATCCATCAGCATGGTAGATCTTTCCATCTTCTGAGATCTTCAATTTCTTTCGTCAGAGACTTGAAGTTCTTGTCATAAAGATCTTTCACTTACTTGGTTAGAGTCACAACAACATATTTATTATTATTTGTGGCTATTGTGAAGGGTGTCATTTCCTTAATTTCTCTCTCAGCCTATTTATCTTTTGAGTATAGGAAGGCTACTGATTTGTTTGAGTTGATTTAATATCAAGCCACTTTGCTGAAGTTGTTTATCAGCTGTAGGAGTTCTCTGGTGGAATTTTTGGGGTCACTTAAGTATTTATCATATCATCTGCAACTATTTATCATTTACTTCTTCCTTTCCAATTTGAATCCATTTGACCTACTTTTGTTGTCTAATTACTCTATCTAGGACGTTGAATATGGCAATATACACATGAGACAAAAGAATTGGAGACATTGATCTGGAACTCTACTGGAAGCTTCATCTATGAGGATTAGCCCTCTCATATTTCCTTTTTTGTTTTGTTTTGCAAGAAATCTTTTTAAAAAGATTTCTTCATTATTATATGTAAGTACACTGTCGTTGTCTTCAGACATTCCAGAAGAGGGTGTCAGATCTCATTATGGATGGTTGTGAAAAGCCATGTGGTTACTGAGATTTGAACTCAGGAACTCTGCAAGAACAGTCAGTGCTCTTAACTGCTGATCCATCTCTCCAGCCCCTCCTCTCTCATATTTCTAGCAAATGTGTTGCAATCTGTAATTGGAAATGCAATCTATAGTCATACCCAGCTGTAAAGGTGAAATAAACTCTAGGGTGTAAAAGCAGCACTTGTCTTAAAAAGTATCTAACAGCAGTCTAATTTGACTTAAGGCCTAGTCATGGAAAGGAATTTGTTTCTGATACTGAAAACACAAAGTCAAAAATAAATCAAGTGATGCATCCTATGTGCTAGACAATAACAGAAAGTTTTAAAAAGAAAAGAAAATGGCTGAGAGTTATCTCTATACCACTCCTTTGATTGTGTGCAAAGGAATCCACCTGTTTCACCTCAGAAAACTCTGTTGACACTCATTCAAGTGGCATGTAAAAGGAGCTGTTTCATAAGCATTTATTTTTACTTAAGGAATAGTATTGCACTCTATTGGTGCAAGACCTTTAGATTGTCCACATATTTATCTCTCTCCTTCTTTTTAACACGTTTAAACATTTAGAGAGCCTTTAGCCAATCTGTTTGTCCCATCATCCACCCCTTTCCTGCTGAAATCTTCTTCGTAACAAGTGTGCTTCATTGTCTCAGTCTTTCTAGTTTTGTGTGAGCCAATGAGTTTAATTAGAGCGTCTTGACAACTTATGGTTGGGGGAGGAGAGCATTAGATACCCCTGAAGAACAGGGCATTCTCTTCCCCTCAAACAGTTAACTGACAGTTTTTCCTCAGGGAGGGGTGGAGACTCAATGGCCTCCCCTCAGTATGACAGTTAACTGCCAATAGGACCCCAGGGAACAGGGCTGGGGCTTCCCTGGCCTCCTCTCATCCATGATGAAATATTGAAGGTTCAGTTTTCTGAAGGCCTGTGCTAATACCAATAGCAGCACTGTGGCCAGCAGTGAGGGGGCTATGCCATCTTAGAACAATGTCCTTTGGATGTACATCTCCCCATCCTTTTATACTCCTTTCTCCACCATGTTCTCAATGTTCCCTGAACCTTGGAACTAGACAGAGAATATAGCTGTCTCTTTTATCTTTTGACAAATGTATCACTATATTGCCAGGAAAATCCAAAATCTGCATCCTCCCTCTTTTCCTTGGTATAGGATTAGAAACATATATCATTGCACTCAAAGAAATCATTATTAAGAAGTGACAGTATTAACTTTCTCAAGAGTATTCATATACCTATAAAGATATATAGAGAGATATATAACTATATAAATAAAAAGATATTGATATACATGTACATATAGATAAATAATAAGGATATATATGTATAAAACATGTATGTCATATATATAGTGGATAATGATGAAAGGAAAAGGAAAGACAGATGAATGGACAGAGATGGATCTATCTGTAAATAGATACTTTATACTTTATATTACATAGAAAATTGCATATGAGAAATGTAACAGAGTGACATTTGAAAGGTTTTTGAGTACAACTGTTGTTTGATATAATTTTAGTTGCTGGTATCTTTCCAATGCACAGACTGACACAAAATACCTTACTGGCACATAGGCATTCAGAAGAGTCAACAAGAGAACATGTATCTACTTCCACTGTTATCTATTTGGTGGTTCATTTAGTCCAATCTTGTAAAACTGAACATTGCTCAGAAAGTTCTCTTTTTCTCATTGATTGGTTCTATACCTCGGAATCAGAGAGTATGAACTATATACTATGGGATTATAACTGTAGGCATAGAAAATATTTTCTACATATAAGTCACCTTTATTTATCCATCCACATAGCCATTATGTTTAATTGTCCTCTAGTCTAGAAGAAAATACAAGTATGTACAATAAACCTGATACCTATGATAAGTTTTTTTGTGAACATCAATAGTCATTTCACTGGGACAAATGCCAGAGTGCAGTTGTTTGGTCACATGGTCATAGTATTTTAGCTGTTGTATTACTGAATGTTTTGAGAATGTAATGTAATGACAGTATTTCTTACTTCCTTTCACCCACCCTGGTTAGAAACACAGATAAAATCCCTCTTGTTCTCTTTCAAATTCATGGAACCATTTTTAATTATTATTGCATACATGTTTCTAAACATAGCCTGATTGATTCATACAATGATAGCTGCATGTATGTTTTCAGGGCTGACATTTTCTCACTGGGCAGTACAGGGTTGGGCACTTCAATGGGGAAGACTGTTTCTCCTCTCAGCATTCCTTTTATTTTTTGTTGTTTTTTGTTTTTTGTTTTTTGTTTTTTGTTTTGTTTTTTTAAATTTATTTTTATTTATATTGCAAATTATTTCCCATTTTCTGGATCCCCACTCCCCGCAAGTCCCATAAACCCTCTTCCGTCCCCCTATTCTTCCATCTACCCCTTTCCACTTCCCTGTTCTGGAATTCCCCTATACTCTTGCACTGAGTCTTTCCAGAACCAGGGCCCACTCCTCCATTCTTTTTGGACATCATTTAATTTGTGGATTATGTCCTGGGTATTCAAAGATTCTAGGCTACTATCCACTTATCAGTGAGTGCATACCATGATTGATCTTTTGAGACTGGGTTACCTCACTTAGTATGATGTTCTCCAGCTCCATCCATTTGTCTAAGAATTTCATGAATTCATTGTTTCTAATGGCTGAATAGTATTCCAATGTATAAATATACCACATTTTTTGTATCTATTCCTCCGTTGAAGGACATCTAGGTTCTTTCCAGCTTCTGGCTACTACAAATAGGGCTGCTATGAACATAGTGGAGCATGTGTCCGTATTGCATGTTGAAGAATCCTCTGGATATATGCCCAGTAGTGGTATAGCAGGGTCCTCAGGAAGTGTCATGCCCAGTTTTCTGAGGAACCTCCAGACTGATTTCCAAAGTGGTTGCACCATCTTGCAATCCCACCAGCAGTGGAGGAGTGTTCCTCTTTCTCCACATCCTCGCCAACACCTGCTGTCTCCTGAATTTTTGACCTTAGCCATTCTGACTGGTGTGAGGTGAAATCTCAGGGTTGTTTTGATTTGCATTTCCCTAATAATTAATGATGTTGAACATTTCTTAAGGTGTTTCTCAGCTCTCCAAAGTTCTTCATGTGAAAATTCTTTGTTTAGCTCCGTACCCCACTTTTTAATCGGGTTATTTGGATCTCTGGGTTCTACTTTCTTGAGTTCTTTGTATATATTAGATATTAGCCCTCTGTCAGATTTAGGGTTGGAGAAGATTCTTTCCCAGTCTGTTGGTTGACGTTTTGTCCTTTTGACGGTGTCCTTTGCCTTACAGAAACTTTGTAGTTTTATGAGGTCCCATTTGTCAATTCTTGATCTTAGAGCATAAGCTATTGGTGTTCTATTCAGGAACTTTTCCCCTGTGCCCATGTCCTCCAGGGTCTTCCCCAGTTTTTTTTTTTTCAATTAGTTTCAGTGTGTCAGGTTTTATGTGGAGGTCCTTGATCCATTTGGAGTTAAGCTTGGTACAAGGAGATAAGAATGGATCGATTCGCATTCTTCTGCATATTGACCTCCAATTGAACCAGCACCATTTGTTGAAAAGACTATCTTTTTTCCACTAGATGCTTTCAGCCCCTTTGTCGAAGACCAAGTGACCATAGGTGTGTTGGTTCATTTCTGGTTCTTCAATCCTATTCCTTTGATCCGCTTGCCTGATATTGTACCAATACCATACAGTTTTTATCACTATTGCTCTGTAGTAGAGTTTAAAGTCTGGGATATTGAATCCCCCTGAAGTTCTTTTACTGTTGAGAATAGTTTTAGCTATCCTGGGTTTTTTGTTATTCCAGATGAATTTGAGAATTGTTCTTTCTAGCTCTATAAAGAACTGGGTTGGGATTTTTATGGGAATAGCATTGAATCTGTAGATTGCCTTTGGCAAGATGGCCATTTTAACTATATTTATCCTGCAAATCCACGAGCATGGAAGGTTTTTCCATTTCCTGAGATCTTCTTCGATTTCCTTCTTCAGAGATCTGAAGTTCTTGTCATGTAGGTCTTTCACTTGTTTGGTTAGAGTCACCCCAAGATACTTTATGTTGTTTGTAGCTATTGTGAAGGGGGTCATTTCCCTAATTTCTTTCTCAGTCTGCTTATCCTTTGAATATATAAAGGCTACTGATTTGCTTGCTTTAGTTTTGTAGCCAGCCACTTTGCTGAAGTTGTTTATCAGCTGTAGGAGTTCTCTAGTAGGGTTTTTAGGGTCACTTAAGTATACGATCATATCATCTGCAAATAGTGATAATTTGACTTCTTCCTTTCCAATTTGTATCCCTTTGACTTCCTTCTGTTGTCTAATTTCTCTAGCTGGGACTTCAAGAACTATATTGAAAAGATATGGAGAGAGAGGACAGCCTTGTCTAGTCCCTGATTATAAGTGGGATTGCTTCAAGTTTCTCTCCATTTAGTTTGATGTTGGCTACCGGTTTGCTTTATATTGCTTTTACTATGTTTAGATATGGGCCTTGAATTCCTGTCCTTTCCAAGACTTTTAGCATGAAAGGATGCTGAATTTTGTCAAATGCTTTTTCAGCATCTAATGAAATGATCATGTGGTTTTTTTCTTTGAGTTTGTTTATGTAGTGGATAGCATTTATGGAGTTCCGTATATTGAACCATCCCTGCATCCCTGGAATGAAGCCTACTTGATCATGGTGGATGATCGTTTTGATGTGTTCTTGGATTCGGTGGGCAAGAATTTTATTTAGTATTTTTGCATCGATATTCATAAGGGAAATTGGCCTGAAATTCTCTTTCTTAGTTGGGTCTTTGTGTGGTTTTGGTATCAGCGTAATAGTGGCTTCGAAGATGGAGTTGGGTAGTGTTCCTTCTGTTTCTATTTGGTGGAAGAGTTTGAAGAGTATTGGTGTTAAGTCTTCTTTGAAGGTCTGATAGAATTCTGCACTGAAACCATCTGGTCCTGTGCTTTTTTTGGTTGGAAGCCTATCTATGACCCCTTCTATTTCTTTAGGGGTTATGGGTCTGTTTAGATGGTCTATTTGGTCCTGGTTTAATTTTGGTAATTGGTATCTGTCTAAGAAAATGTCCATTTCCTCCAGATTCTCCAGTTGTGTTGAGTACAGGTTTTTGTAGTAAGATCTGATGATTTTTTGAATTTCCTCGGTTTCTGTTGTGATATCTCTGTTTCCATTCCTAATTTTGTTAATTTGGATACTTTCTCTGTGCCCTTTGGTTAGTCTGGCTAAGGGTTTATCTATCTTGTTGATTTTTTCAAAGAACTCAGCATTCCTTAATTCCCTATAGTTGTTTGTGTAGGATTGAGGGCCCATGGGCATTACTTTGTCTACCTTGGAATGCCTGAATTTCCATCCTTGTTTACATCATGTTTGGGAAGTGACACTGGAGACAGATTATGGGTTTAGACTTTGACATAAGGAGATGCTATTGTACAGGAAATTCCTTGAACTCTGGATCTTACATGCCTTTCCTCTGTATTTGCAAACACAAATACTATATAATTAATATTCTGTATATATCATCCAATGTAGACTGTTCACTTTCTGGGTGTTTTTTTTTTTTTGTTTGCTTGTTTGTTTTTTGGTGAGATGGAGTTTCACAGCTCCTCAGTACTAATGATATAAAAGCTAGTTGTCTGCTTCTAATCTGATAAGATACCCTGTTTGTATTTATAATAAATGATATTCTCTTTGAAACTGAGCTTTATTCCCAACACACATATTAAAGCTCACAGATGTGTCAAATTCTAGTTCGATAGGATTTAACACCCTGTTCTGGCATCAATGAGCTCTGCAAGAATAGCAGCAGAGCCATACATGTAGACACAATCCCTACACACATAACATAAAATACAGTATATCTTAGACTAAGAAGGACAAATTCTCTTGATGTGTTCTCAAAGTTCATTTATTCTTTCTTTGTCATTTTCAATCTACAAAATACAATTCAGCAATGTTCTTTTTCCCGTAAAATTCACTCTGATAATTTTATGCACACACATAAAATATATTTTCATGATATAAATTTCCCATTGTTTGTAACTCTTAGTTATTTTGTTTGCTGTGAAGAGATACCATGACCAGTGCAATTTACAAAGGAAAAGATTTAATTGGGAGATTATGTTTTGAAGCAGTTAGAGGATCAATGAGCACAGATTCAGGGACCATGGTGGCAGGCACCCATTACATGAACTATCTTCTTGCAAGCCTTCAAGCCATACCTGGCACAGGTTAAGATATACCCAAAGGGGTCAAAGGTAAGGCTTTGTGAGGTATCAGCCACTGAGAGCTTTACTGACCAATCATAGCTGATGGGTGTGGCTGACCATTGTTCTGACAGGGAGATAAGCAGGGTGCTCAGAGGTCTGAGGCCATTCCCTGGGAGAGCTTCAGCATGGCTCGTGTGGCCAAGAAAGGCCACAAGCCTAGTGCTGTGGCGTCAGCAGGAGCAGCGCCAAAGTCGAAGAAAAAGAGGAAGAGATCTTCCTGCCTACCCCGAACAAAAAGTCCCAAGAAGAGCCAGGGGTGCACTTGTTATCGATGCCCATCTAAGGTGAGAGTTCCCAGGCTAAGCTCATTCCCTCCCTTCTGTACCCATGCCTCCCCTTAAGACTTCAGGCCTGCTGTAAACTTCACATCTACCTCTGCCCCTTCTCGTGAATCCCCCATCCACATTCTATCTATCATTGTCCCAAGCCAGTGCCCTGAAGACATTCCTATATCATTCTCGCAGATAACAACAAGTGGTGAGAGACCTGGTGGAAGGATGAAAGGGACAAAGGGTAAGACATCGTCCAGCACTAAAACTCGTGGAGAGACTTGCGAACCCGTTCTGGCATCGCTCCCTCAAGAGCCAGTGCACACGGGCTTGACAGCCCCGGAGGAACCTGCTCCATCCATCGAGAGTGTCCAAGTTCCTCGTGAAGATCAGGCCAGCTCTTCGACCCCGAGCGGGTCCAAAGACCCAAAAAACAACAATGAATAGGTCTGGGAGCTGACTGATGGTTTTGAAGTTACTGAAAAATTTTGTCACACTTACTTTGTGTGATGGTGACAATAAAATCAGATGTGAAAATATTTATGCCACTCTCAGTCTCTAACGCGAAAAGGAGGAGTATTTGGGGGAAGGGAAGACAGGGTACATGACAGGAAAGGACTTTGGTTTCTACAAGGTTTGGAGAGGGATGAACAACCACCTGATAGGCAGACACTGGGGGGTCAGAACTGAACTCAGGTATTCATCCCCATGAAGATTTATTTTACTGAATAACAAGGAAACTATCAATGAATATGTCTGGGAGCTGGCCCATGGTCTTGAGTTCATAGGAAAATTTGACCACACTTACTTTGTGTAATGGTGACAATAAAATCAATCAGATGTGAAAATATGTATGCCATTCTCAGTCTCTAGTGGAGGAGTGGGATGGGGGAGTTGGGGGAAGAGAAGAAAGGGGAGATGATAATAAGGAATTTTAGTTCTACAAGGTTGGGATGGAGATGAACTACCTGATAGGCAGACATTGGAGGATCAGAAGTGAACTAGGTTATTCATCCCCCTGAAGATTTATTTTACTGAATATCAGGGAAAACCCTGAGATTCCTACATGCCAGATGCTAGGAATTCAGCATGGTTCAGGGCTTTTACATCAATATGAACTGTGGGTGGCAGTTCAAGTCCCAAGACAGGTGGCACATCAACTGTAGGACGCCTACCTCCTTGTGGTTTTTCTCACACTCCTCATGATGAACTCATGTACTTAGACCCTCAGAAGGGCCAAAGACTCCATCCCATCAAAGGTCCCAATGTATAACAAAGACAGTAATCTTGACTGAAAGCTGCAAGTGCAGCCAAGGGTTAACCTACCACTTCAGAAATTGCTGGAGGAATAGGTCAGCAAGGAGCTGTCTGTCAACCAGTATTTCTTACAGACATGAATGCAGTAATGTCTCAAGGGTGTTTTATTTATTTATTTATTTAGTTAGTTAGTTAGTTAGTTAGTTAGTTAGTTAGCTACCTAGTTATTTATTTAGTTAGTTATTTAGTTTTGTTTTTTCTAGACAGGGTTTTTCTGTGTAGTCCTGGCTGTCCTGGGACTCACTCTGTAGACCAGGCTGGCCTCAAACTCAGAAATCTGCCTGCCTCTGCCTCCCACCTGGCTTACAGGGTGTTTTAAAATAACTGTCTCTTTCCATATAGCTGTACTCTGTTTTTTCTAACACTTTTTCGGTCCCTTTAGGAGGTATCCTAAAAAAGATTTATACAAGGGTTATTTGTTAAAGAGTGAAGTGGTGTTGGTGAAATGATTTATTTGATTCCTCTCACAAGCATGTGGGACTTGAGTTTGATCTCCAGGACTCACATTATAAAAGGAAGAACCTCATGAGCTGGGTATGTTGATATAAGCTTTTAATCTAAGCACTCAAGAGGCAGAGACAGGCATATCACTATGAGGCTATTAGTGAGTCCTAGTTTAAAAAATAAAGTTTAAAATATGTTTGTAGTGTTAAGAAAACTTTTATTTACTTGTTAGCCAGCTTGCCCACCCTACTTGGTAAATCCCAAGGGAGTGATATACCTTGGTTCTTGTTGTTGTAGTGTTCTTTTGTTCCTGTGGTTTTGAAGGACAGCACCTGTGAATCTAGAATGTTGTCCTCTGCTACACACACAGGGGTATACCCATAGCCATCCTTCATGCATCCAGTCATACTCACAAGAACACATGCATATACACATATATCCACAAATAATAAAAGGCCAATACATCAAATATGTATATTTGATGCCTTTTTCATATACCTACACCTACGTGGTCATCATTATGAGAATGAGTATACCCAGAACTAACTATAATTTTCTAATTTCGGTGTCTCCCTTTTGTGTCGCTGCTGTGAAATACCAAAATATTAAAACTTCATAAAGCAGAGGTTCATGTTCTGAGTTTTGGTGGAAAAAAATTAATGTTCGGTAGCTCCATTTTCTTGCCCTCTACTAAAGTTCTTTAAATGTTTTGATTTTTATCTATTCTTTGAGAATTTAATATGTATACAATATATTTTAAAACATATTCATACCTGTTCCTCCTAACTTTCTTTATACAGGCCTTTAATTCCCTGTCAACTTTCTAACCGATTTTTTGTTTTGTATTAAATCCCTCTGAAATCAGTATTGCCAATATGTTCAGGGCAGTAAGGCCATCCTCTAGAGTATGGGCAAAATAAAACAGAAGAAAATGCACTCGTTTTACTCCTATAACCATCAACTGTCAATACCTTTCAGCTGAAGATTGGCTTTCAACATCCCCCCTTACAGAATACTAGAATGCTTATTGTACAGATATCCTCCCATTCTTTAATAGGCAACCACAATTGCTGTGAGTTCATGATTGCATTGGTCTTGCCATATACACAAGATACATCTGTGTTCTGGTCTTCCCCAATGCCTACTACTTCTTTAGATATTTTCTTTATTTACATTTCAAATGTTGCTGGGGTGGGGGCGTGGTGGTGGTGGTGGTGGTGGTGGTGGTGGTGGTGGTGGTGGTACACACCTGTAATCCCAGTACTCTGAGAGGCAGAAGCAGGTGTGTTTCTGAGTTCAATGCCAGTCTGGTCTACAAAGTGAGTTCCAGGACAGCCAGGGCTATACAGAGAAACCCTGTCTCAAAAAAAAACCAAATGCAAAAAACAAAACAAAACAAAACAAAAATTCAAATGTTATCCTCTTTCTTCATTTCCCCTAAAAAACCCCCTATCCCATCCCGCTCCCCTTCCTCTCTAACCCACCCACTCCTGTTTCACTGTCCTGGCATTTCCTAACACTTGGGTCACAGGACCAAGGGCCTCTCCTTTCATTGATGTCAACCAAGGCCACCCTTTGCTAAATATGCAGCAGGAGCCATGGGTCCCTCCATATGTATTCTTTGGTTAGGGGTTTAGTCCCTGGGAACTCTGGTGGTACTAGTTAATTCATGTTGTTGTTCCTTCTATGGGGCTGCAAACCCCTTCTGCTCCTGCGTCCTTTTTTAGCTCATCTACTGGGGAGGAGTGTGCTCAATCCAGTGGTTGGCTGTGAGCATCCCTTTATGTATTTGTCAGGCATCAGTGGAGCATCTCAGGAGACAACTATATCAGGCCCCTGCCAGCAAGCTATTCTTGGCATCCTTAGTTCTTAAGGTCTTACTGCCATATCCTAATATTCCCTGAGCCTTAAGGGTAGTGAGTGATATAGATGTTCCATATAGGGCTGATCATTCCACTGTCACTACTTATCTGTATTTTTAGTATCTGTGAGTCTCAGTGTTGAGTGCTGTCAATTTCAAGAAGCTTCTCTACAGAGTGTTGAAGGCTGTACTAATATATGGATACAATTTTTTGTTAGATATTTGCTTTATTGATATTTCAAATGGTAACACCTTTCCGAGATACCACCTCTGATAACTCCCTATACCATTCCCCTTCCTCTGCTCACCAATCCCCCCATTTCCTGAATTGCATTCCGCTATTCTGGAGAATCATGCATTCATAGGACAAATAGACTCTCCTGTCATTGATGTCTGAAAAGATCATCTTCTTCTACAGATGTAGCTGGAGCTGGGGGTCCTTCCATGTGTACTCTTTTGTTAGTGGTATAGTCCCTGGAAACTCTGGGGTTACTGGTTGGTACATGTAATTGTTCCTCCTGCAGGGCTTCAAAACTCTTCAGCTCCTTGAGTCCTTTATCTCGCTGTTCCATTGGGGAGCCTATGTTCATTCTATTGGTTGGATGTGAGGTATAGGTATTTTTTCCACTTTCCAATAAGAATCAAAGTATCCACACTTAGGTCTTCTTTTTTTGAGCTTCCTGTGGTCTGCGAAATGTATATTGGGTATTGTGAGCTTTGGGGCCACATATCAGCAAGTACATACCATGTGTGTTCTTTTGTGATTGGGTTACCTCACTAAGGATGATATTTTCTAGCTCCATCCATTTGCCTAAGAATTTCATGAATTCATTGTTTTTAATAGCTGAGTAGTGCTCCATTGTGTAAATGGAGCATATTTTCTGTATACATTCCTCTGTTGAGGGACATCTTTCCAGCTTCTTGCTATTATAGATAAGGGTGCTATGAACATAGTGGAGCATGTATCTTTATTAACAGTTGGAGCATCCTCTGGGTATATGCACAGGAGTGGTATAGCTGGGTCATCAGGTAGTTCTATGTCCAATTCTCTGAGCAACCGCCAAACTGATTTCTAGAGTTGTTGTAACAGCTTGCAATCCCACCAGCAATGGAGAAGTGTTTCTATTTCTCCACATCCTCTACACCATCTTTTGTCACCTGAGTTTTTGATCTTGGCCATTTTGACTGGAATGAGGTAGAATCTCAGGATAGTTTTGATTTGCATTTCCCTAATGACTAAGGATGTTAATCATTTCTTTAGGTGCTTCTCAGACATCCACTATTCCTCAGTAAGAATTCTTTATTTAGCTCTGTACCCCATTTATTAATAGGGATATTTGGTTCACCGGAATCTAACATCCTGAGTTCTTGGTGTATGTTGGAAATTAGCCCTCTATCAGACGTAGAATTGGTAAAGATCTTTTCCCAATCTGTTGGTTGTCATTTTGTCCTATTGACAGTGTCCTTTGTCTTACAGAAGCTTTGCAAAATTATGCATTTGTAAATTCTTTTTTTTATTTTCTATATTCTTTGTTTACATTTCAAATGCATTCCCCTTTCCCAATTCCACCCTTCCCACATGTCTCTCCACCCATTCTCCAATCATCCCCCTCCTTTTCTCTGTCCTGGTACTACCTTACAATGCTGGATCAAGCATTTCCAGGATCAGGCCCTCTCCTTCCTTCTTCATGGGAATCATTTGATATGCTAATTGTGTCTTGAGTATTCAGGGCTTCTAGGATATTTAATATCCACTTATCAGTGATTGCATTCCATGTGTATCCTTTTGTGATTAGGTTACCTCCCTTAGCATGATATTTTTCAGTTGCAACCATTTGCCTAAAATTTTCATGAATTCATTGTTTTTAATTGCTGAGTAGTCTTCCATTGTGTAAATATACCACATTTTCTGTATCCATTCCTCCACTGAGAGACATCTGGGTTCTTTCCAGCTTCTGGCTATTATAAATAATGATGCTATGAACATAGTGGAGCATGCTTCCTTCTTGCATGTCAGGGAATCCTCTGGGTATATGCCCAGGAGTGGTATAGCCGTGTCCTCCAGAAGTGTCATGGCCAGTTAGATTTCCAAAGTGGTTGTAACATCGTACAATCCCACCAGCAGTGGAGGAGTGTTCCTCAGCATAAGCTATTAATGTTCTATTCAGGAAATTCTCCCAAGTGCCCATGTGCTCCAGGTTCTTTGCCACTTTCTCTTCTATTAAATTCAGTGTATCTGGTTTTATGTGGCAGTCCATAATCCACTTGGACTTGAACTTTGTACAGAAAGATAATAGTGGATCAATTTGCATCATTCTACATGTTGACTGCCAGTTGACCCAGCACCATTTGTTGAAAATGCTGTGTTTTTTCCACTGGATGATTTTAGATCCTCTGTCAAACAACAAGTGACCATAGGTGTAAAGGTTCATTTCTGGGTCTTCAATTCGATTCTATTTATCTACCTACCTGTCACTGCACCAATACCAAGCAAGTTTTTTATTACTATTGTTCTGTAGCATAACTTGAGGTCAGGTATGGTGATTACAAAAGAAATTCTTTTATTGTTGAGAATACTTTTCACTACACTGAGTTTTTTGTTATCCCACATGAATTTGGAAATTGTTCTTTCTAACTCAATGAAGAATTGAGTTGGAATTTTGATGGGGTTTGCATTGAATTTGTAGATTGCATTAGGCGAGATGGCTATTTTTACTATATTAATCCTGCTAATCCATCAGCATGGTAGATCTTTCCATCTTCTGAGATCTTCAATTTCTTTCGTCAGAGACTTGAAGTTCTTGTCAAAAAGATCTTTCACTTACTTGGTTAGAGTCACCACAACATATTTATTATAATTTGTGGCTATTGTGAAGGGTGTCATTTCCTTAATTTCTCTCTCAGCCTATTTATCTTTTGAGTATAGGAAGGCTACTGATTTGTTTGAGTTGATTTTATATCAAGCCACTTTGCTGAAGTTGTTTATCAGCTGTAGGAGTTCGCTGGTGGAATTTTTGGGGTCACTTAAATATTTATCATATCATCTGCACCTATTTATCATTTACTTCTTCCTTTCCAATTTGAATCCATTTGACCTATCTTTGTTGTCTAATTACTCTATCTAGGACGTTGAATACTATGTTGTATATTAAACAGGCAGGGAGAGAGTGGACAACCTTGCCTAGTCCCTGATTTTAGTGGGATTGCTTCAAGCTTCTCTTCATTTAGTTTGATGCTGGCTACTGGTTTGCTCTGTATTGCTTTTACTATGTTTCTTACGGGCCTTGAATTGTTAATTTTTCCAAGACTTTTATCAGGAAGAGGTATTGGATTTTTTCAAATGCTTTCTCAGCACTTAATGAAATGACCATGTGGTATTTTTCTTTGAGTTTGTTTATGTTGTGGATTACATTGATGGATTTCTATATATTGAGCCATCCTTGCATCCCTGGGATGAAGTCTACTTGATCATGGTGAATGATCGTTTTGATGTGTTCTTGGATTGCCAAGCATTTTATTGAGTATTTTTGCATCAATAGTCATAAGGGAAATTGGTCTAAAGTTCTCTTTCTTTGTTGGGTCGCTGTGTCGTTTAGGAATCAGAGTAATTGTGGCTTCATCAAACGAATAGGGTAATGTTGCATCTGTTTTTATTTCATGGAATATTTAAAGAGTATTGGCATTAGGTCTTCTTTGAAGGTCTGATAGATCTCTGCATTGAACCCATCTGGTCCTGGGATTTTTTGTGGTTAGGAGATTATTAATGCTTCGATTTCATTAGATGTCATGGGATTGTTTAGATTATTTATCTGATCTTGATTTAACTTTGATAACTGGTACCTGTCTAGAAAATTGTCCATTCCATCTAGATTTTCCAATTTTGTTGATTATAGCCTTTTGTAGTAGGATCTGATGATTTTTTTGGATTTCCTCAGTATCTGTTGTTTTGCCTCCCGTTTCATTTCTGATTTTGCTCATGTGGATACTGTTTCTGTGCCCTCAGGTTAGTTTGGCTAAGGGTTTATAGAACTTTTTAGTTTTCTCAAAGAACAAGCTCCTGGTTTTGTTGATTCTTTGTATAGTTCTTTTTGTTTCTACTTGATTGATCTCAGTCCTGATTTTGACTATCCTGCCATCAACTCCTCTTATGTGTATTTGCTTCTTTTTGTTACAGAGCCTTCATCTGTGCTGTTAAGCTGTTAGTGTATGCTTTTTCCAGTTTCTTTTTGGAGGCACTCAGAGCTATGGGTTTTCCACTTAACTCGGATTTCATTGTGTCCCATAAGTTTGCATATGTTGTGCCTTTGTTTTCATTAAATTCTAAGGTCTTTAATTTTGTTTTTTATTTCTTCCTTTACCAAGTTTCATTGAGTAGGATGTTGTTCGGTTTCCATGTGTATGTGGGCTTTCTGTTGTTTTGTTGTTGTTGAAGACCAGCCTTAGTTTGTCGTGATCTGGTATAGTGAATGGAATTATTTCAGTCTTCTGCTGAGGTCTGTTTTGTGATCGAGTAAATGGTCAGTTTTGGAGAAGGTACCATAAAGTGCTGAGAAAAAGGAACATTTTGTGTTTTAGGATACAATGTTCTATAGATATCTGTTAAATCCATTTGGTTCATAACGTCTGATAGTTTCACTGTGTTTTTGTTTAATTTGTGTGTCCCTGGTCTGTCCATTGATGAGAATGGGGTGTTGAAGTCTTCCACGATTATTGTGTGGGGTGCAACGTATGCTTTGAGCTTTAGCAAAGTTTCTTTTATGAATGTGGATGCCCTTGTATTTGGAGCATATATTTTCAGAATTAAGAGTTCATCTTGATAGATTTTTTTGCTTGATGAGTATGAAGTGTTCTTCCCAATCTTATTTTGATTACATTATGCTGGAATTTAATTTTATTTGCTATTAGAATGGCAACACCAGCGTGTTTCTTGGGAGCATTTGCTTTGACAATTGGTTTCCAGCCTTTTACTCTGAGGTAGTGTCTGTTTTTATGCCTGAGGTGAGTTTCCTGTACACAGAAAAATGTTGGGTCATGCTTATGTATCCAGTCTGTTAGTCTCTGTCATTTTATTGGAGAATTGAGTCTAATGATATTAAGGAGAAGTGATTTTTGGTTCCTGATATTTTTGTTATCAGAGGTGGAGTTATGTTTGTATGTCTCTCTTCTTTTTGGTTTGTTAAAAGAAGATTCATTTCTTGCTTTTTCTAGTGTGTAGTTTCCCTCCTTTTGTTGGTGTTTTCCATTCATTATCCTTTGAAGGGCTGGATTTGTGGAAAGATATTGTGTAAATTTGTTTTTGTCATGGAATAATTGGTTTCTCCCTCTATGATAATTGAGCGTTTTGCTGGGTATAGTAGCCTAAGTTGGCATTTGTGTTCCCTTAGCCCTGTATGACATCTGCCCATGATCTTCTGGCTTTCATAGTATCTAGTGAGTAGTCTGGTGTAATTCTGATAGGTCTGCCTTTATATGTTACTTGAACTTTTCCCCTTTCTGCTTTTAATATTGTTTCTTTATTTAGTGCATTTGGTGTTTAAATTATTATGTAACGGGGACATTTCTTTTCTGGTCAAATCTATTTTTTAGTTCAATAGCTATCACTTCCTTTAAGTTACGGAAGATTTCTTCTATAATTTTTTGAAGACATTTACTGGCCACTTAAGTTGGAATTCTTTACTCTATTCTCATTTTGCACTGGATTTCCTGGATGTTTTGATTTAGGTGCTTTTTGCATTTTTCATTTGTTTTGACTGTTTTCCATTGCTTTCTATGGTATCTTCTGCATCTGAGATTCTCTCTTCTGTCTCTTGTATTCTGTTGTTGATGCTTGGATCCATGACTTCTGGCTTCTTTCCTAGGTTTTCTATGTACAAAGTTGTTATTTTATTATTTCCACAATAATATATTTAAAGTTTTTAAAAACATTTCTTGAAAAAGTTTTGATATAGTTTCTGTTTTTTAAAGCAATTTTTTATTTGATATAGTCTTTATTTACACTTCAAGTGATTTTTCCTTTTCCTGGATCCCCCCTCCCCAAAAGTCCCATAAGCACTTTTCCCTCCCCCTGTTCCCCATTCCACCCCTTCCCACTTCCCTGTCCTGGTATTCCCCAACACGACTGCACTGAGTTTTTCCAGGACCACGGGCCACTCCTTCCTTCTTCTTGGGCATCATTTGATATGTGAATTGTGTCTTGGGCATTCCAAGCTTCTAGGTTAATATACATTTATCAGTGAGTGCATACCATGAGAGTTCTTTTGAGACTGGGTTACCTCATTTAGGATGATGTTCTCCAGTTCCATCCATTTGTCTAGGATTCATGTTTCTAATGGCTGAATAGTACTCCATTGTGTATATATACCACATTTTCTGTATCCATTCATCCATTGAGGGATATATGGGTTCTTTCCAGCTTCTGGCAACTACAAATAGGGCTGCTATGAACATAGTGGAGCATGTGTGCTTATAGCATGCTGGGGAATCCTCTGGGTATATGACCAGGAGTGGTAAAGCGGGATCCTCTGGAAGTATCATTCCCAGTTTTCTGAGGAACCACAAGACTGACTTCCAGAGTGGTTGTACCAGCTTGCAACCCCACCAGCAGTGGAAACCTTACAAAAGCTTAAAGCATACATCACACCCCACACAATAATTGTGGGGGACTCAAACACCCCACTCTCTTCAGTGGACTGGTCACAGAAACAAAAACTAAACAGACATAGTAAGGGTGAAACTAACAGAAGTTTTGGACCAAATGGACTTAATAGATATCTATAAAACATTTCATCCTAAATCAAAAGGATATATCTTCTTCTCAGCACCTTATGGTACCTTCTCCAAAATTGACCATATAATTGGTCACAAAACAGACCTCAACAGATATAAGACGATCAAATTAATTCCATGCCTCCTATCAGATCACTGTGGAATAAGGGTCATTCATCTTCAATAGCAACAAAAACAACAAAAATCCCACATACAGATGGAAGCTGAACAATCCTCTACTCAATGATACCTTTGTCAAGAATGAAATAAGGAAATAAACCAAAGACTTTTTAGAATTTAATGAAAATGAAGGCACAACATACCCAAATTTATGGGACACAATGAGCACTGCAAAGAGGAAAACTCAAAGCTCCGAGTGCCTACAAAAAGAAGTTGGAGAGAGCATACACTGGCCGTTTAACAGAACACCTGAAAGCCCTGGAACAAAAAAAAGCTAATACACCCAAGAAGAATAGAAGGCAAGAAATCTTTAAACTCAGAGTTGAAATCAACCAAGTTGAAACAAAAAGAACTATACAAATAATCAACAAAACTACAAGATGGTTCTTTGAAAAAATCAACAAGATAGATAAACTTTTAGCCCGACTAACCAGAGGGTACAGAGATAGTACCCAAATAAACAAAATCAGAAATGAAAAGTATGATATAACAACAGATTGAGGAAATCCAAAAAATTACCATATCCTACTACAGAAGCCTATACTCAACAAAAGTGGAAAATCTAGACGAAATGGACAATTTCCTTAGACAGATACCAATTACCAAAATTTAATCAGTTCAGATAGACCATCTAAAGGGACTCATAACCCCTAAAGATATAGAAGTGGTCATTGACAGTCTCCCAACCAAAAAAAGCACAGGACAAGATGGCTTTAGTACAGAATTCTATCAGACATTCAAAGGAGACCTAATGCCAATACGCTTAAAACTATTCCACAAAATAGAAACAGAAGGAACGTTACCCAACTCATTCTATGAAGCCTCAATTTTGCTGATACCAAAACCACACAAAGATCCAACAAAAACAGAGAACCTAAGACCAATTTCCCTTATGATTATCGATGCAAAGATACTCAATAAAATTCTTGCCAACCAAATCCAAGAACACATCAAAACAATCATTCACCGTGATAAAGTTGGTTTCATCCCAGGGATGCAGGGATGGTTCAATATATGGAAATCCATCAATGTAATCCAATACATAAACAAACTCAAAGAAAAAAACCACATGGTCATTTCATTAGATGCTGAAAAATCATTTGACAAAATTCAGCATCCTTTCATGTTAAAGGTCTTGGAAAGAACAGGAATTCAAGGCCCATATCTAATCATAGTAAAAGCAATATACAGCAAAGAGGTAGCCAATATCAAACTAAAAGGAGAGATACTTGAAGTAATCCCACTAAAATCAGGGACTAGAAAAAGCTGCCCTCTCTCCATACTTATTAAATATAGTACTTGAACTTCTAACTAGAGCAATTAGACAACATAAGGAGGTCAAAGGGATACAAATTGGAAAGGAAAAATTCAAACTATCACTATTTTCAGATGATATGATAGTATACTTAAGCAACCCAAAAAACTCCACCAGAGAACTCCTACAGCTGATAAACAACTTCAGCAAAGTGGATGGTTATAAAATCAACTCAAGCAAATCAGTAGCCTTCCTATACTCAAAGGATAAGCATGCTGAGAAAGAAATTAGGGAAATGACACCCTTCACAATAGCCACAAACAATATAAAGGATCTTGGTGTGACTCTAACCAAGCAAGTGAAAGATCTGTATGACAGGAACTTCAAGTATTTGAAGAAAGAAATCAAAGAAGACCTCAGATGATGGAAAAAAATCTTCCTTGCTCTTGTATTGACAGGATTAATATAGTAAAAATGGCCATCTTACCAAAAGGAATCTACTGATTGACTGCAATCCCCATCAAAATCCCAACTCAATTCTTCATAGACTTAGAACAATTCTCAAATTCATCTGGAATAACAAAATATCCAAAATAGCTAAAACTATTCTCAACAGTAAAAGAATTTCTGGGGGAATCAGTGTCCCCGACCTCAAGCAATACTACAGAGCAATAGTGCTAAGAACTGCATGGTATTGGTACAGTGATGGGCAAGTAGATCAATAGAATAGAATTGATGATCCAGAAATGGACCCACAGAATTATGGTCATTTGATCTTTCATAAAGGAGCTAGAACAATCCAGTGGGAAAAAAAATAGCCTCTTCAACAAATGGTGCTGGTTCAATGGAGGTCAGCATGTAAGAGAATGCAAATTGATCCATTCTTATGTTCTTGTACTAAGCTCAACTCCAAGTGGACCAAGAACCTCCACATAAAACTAGACAAACTGAAACTAATAGAAAAGAAATTGGGGAAGACCCTTGAGGACATGGGCCCCTTGTGATTGTTCCTACCTCCATTTTGAGATCCTGGATAGTTTTATTCTATCCCTTCACCTTCTTTGTTGTGCTTTCCTGTTGTTCTTTAAAGGCTTCTACCTGTTTACTTGTGTTCTCCTGTAATTCTTTAAGGGAGTTATTTATGTCCTTCTTGAAGTCTTCTATCAGCATCATGAGCTGTGATTATAAATCCAAATTTTGCTTTTCTGGTGTGTTGGGGTATCCACAACTTGCTGTTGTGGGAGAATTGGGTTCAGATGGTTCCATATTGCCTTGATTTCTATTGGTTAACATTCATACATTTGCCTTTTGCCATCTGGTTATCTCTGATGTTAGTTGGTTCTGCTGTCTCTGGCGGGCTCTTGTCCCTCCTCTGGGCCTTCAAGCCTGTCTCAGCATCCCTGTGTGACTGGCTCTTCCCTGGCACAGAGTGCTGTGGCACTGGCAATCTCTGTGCATGTGGAGCCCAGACTGACTCTGTCCCAGCTTCTCTGCCACTCTTGTTTTCCCAGTGCTCCTTGCTGAAAACTCCCACTGAGTTGCAGGAGAGAAGGTGGTAGCCTCAGCTCCAAAGGAGGAAGTCAAATCACACACTCTCTGCAGAGCAGTTATCCCGTGGTAGAATAAGTGCACAGACAACTGTGGAGCTGGCCAGCTCCTTGGTGCAGGTGGAGTCTGGATAGACACAGGTGCTCTGCCATTCCTGGCTGTACCTGCCCACTCAGTTGCTGGAGAGAAGATGGATAAAAATTTGAGTGTCATTTATTTACTTTTGTTATCTTCGTGTGTGTGTGTGTGTGTGTGTGTGTGTGTGAGTGCGTGCGTGTGTGTGTGTGTGTGTGTGTGTGTGTGTGAGTGCGTGTGTGTGTGTGTGTGTGTGTGTGTGTGTGTGTGTGTGTAAACATTCATGTGCATGCCTTCATGAAAGCCTTGGGAGTTGGTACTTGCCTATCATGAGAGTTCCAGGAATTGAACTTAAGTTGTTTGGCTTGACATTAATTATGTGCCTTTATACACGGTGTTGGGTTAGAATGGTGGCTAGTATTCAGACAGATCACACCAGACAATCACAGCTCCACAGGAGTAGAAGGTTTATTAGGAGAGAAGTGGTAAGAGAATTGGATGATATGGGGCAATGAAGAAGTGACAATGTCATGGGGCTCTGCCTTTTATTCATGCCATGATGTAATCACACATACTACCTCACACAGGAATGTTATGCACCTGTAAATGCTGGGAATGTATGGCAGTTGCCATGGCAATAGATGGGCTGAGTCTTGCTGCATATGGGACATGTCAACACTATATTTGGACAGTGTGGGCTCTGATGCCGACATACCACCCTTTTTCTTATCATAAAGGGAAGAAAAATTTTGGAGGTGGAAGCAGATGGTGAAATGGAAATGGGGGTTCCATATCTCTTAAACTGCTTTCTGTTGTCTAAGGACATAGTTTCGGGGTTTAACTGACATTCACCATCTGGGGTTCACTTTGGTAAACATTCACATCAGGCTCATCTGTGGACAGCAGCTCCTCTGTGGTCAGGGGTAGGTAATCCTGTAACAGGAATTGATTAATTATTTGATTAGATTTTTTTTGATTTTTCATTGAAGGATTGTAGAAACAAGATTAATGAGTCAAGGAGCAAAAAATAATCCCAAGAAAATAACTAGAAAAAGTGTGGAAAAAGTGAGTATCCACTTCCATATTGGCTTTTCAAAAATCCAGGATTAAGAGGCCTCACAGTCCCTGAGATTCTAGATGTCTGATTGTAGCTGCTGTATTTTATTTCTCACTATACCAAATTGGCTGATGTAGAAACAGCATGCTTCTGGGAGGAACAGGCAAAGACCATCTTCTTCTGATGTCAGGACATCTAGCACCTGTCAGCTCTGACACACTACTGCAGTGAAAGAACTGATGTGTTTCTGGGTGGTGAACATAGTTTCAGACATTTCTTGAAAACTGGTGCTAAGCTTGGAAATGAACTTACTGTATTGGGTGATGGAAGTCGTTATCCCTGAAATTCACATAAGAGCACCTATGGCTATTCCCACAGTGACCAGGAGTCGCACAATCTGAACTGCTCTCATGTTGGGCAGGTATATGTACAACTAGGATTGGTAGGGCCTCATTTCCGTGGATTACTCCTGTTCAGGGTAAAGGAATATCAATGTGCGAACTCCTGACCAGCTGGCAGCTAGGCGATGATATAACTGAGTGCCACAAAGAATTGCTGTGGCTTGGACTGCAGGACATTGTGGCAGAGATGAGCTATCAAGAGTTGTAGTTTTATTGCAGTCTATGGAGCTTAGCATTCCTACCGAACATTTCTCAGAGTTCTTAAAATAGTTTGCCAAGCCAAAAAGAGGAATAGAGAAAATGTATGCAGTCCTGGAAACCTCAGAGTCAGGCAGCTGATAAGAGGTGAGGTAACATTATTTAGCAGTATCACTGAAACGGCTACAAGTGGCAGTTGAAAGCTAGTTACAGGGAGTACACATAGCCAGCAATCTTTAAAGAGACCAGGTTGTGTGACATTAAGGAGTTGATATGCCAGAGGTCAATGTCTGAAGCAAAAGGCAAAATGACAAGTTAGTGTCATTTATGCAAGGAGGTGTCAAGGACTTAAGGAGCTCAGAGGAGTTTTTGATTACTTCTACTTTTCTGACATCTAGAGTTTGGAGAACTGAGACATATTTTCTGTGGATGTGAGTAGTACTTACTGGGGACCTAGCTTAGTTTTTATGGTCTTCTGTCTCCAACCTGGGATTCCATGGGTCTTTGTACAGGCTAGTTTCGTGTGTCAACTTGACACAGGCTAGAGTTATCACAGAGAAAGGAGCTTCAGTTGGGGAAGTGCCTCCATGAGATCCAGCTGTGGGGCATTTTCTCAATTAGTGATCAAGTAGGAAGGGCCCCTTTGGGTGGTACCACCTTTGGACTGGTGCTCTTGGCTTCTATAAGAGAACAGGATGAGCAAGCCATGGGAAGCAAGCCAGTAAGAAATATCTCTCCATGGCCTCTGCATCAGCTCCTGCTTCCTGACCTGCTTGAGTTCCAGCCCTGACTTCCTATAGTGATGAACTGCAACGTGGAAGTGTAAGCTCAATAAACCCTTTCCTCCGCAACTTGCATCATGGTCATGATGTTTGTGCAGGAATAGAAACCCTGCCTAAGACAAATTGGTACCAGCATATTGGGGTATTCCTGTGACAACCTGAATATGTTTTGGGGAGGACTGTGGAAGGACTTTGAACTTTGTGCTAGAAAAGTCATTAGAATATTAAGAGCTCAGTGGAAAGTTCTGTAGGAACTTGGAAGACAATGTTAAGAACAGTGCAAAAGATGGGGGCCTGTCTTCTGAAATTTCAGAGGGAAAATTAAAGACTGTTACAGTGGCTATGTTTTGATTGTGAAGATTCTATGGTTTTGGTTAGCTGGGGCTGAAGAATCAGCTGTGAGTAACAAGATACCAGAACCACTAAAGCAAACATTTGTGTTACTGGGACTATTGATGCTGGTTAGCTGGAGCTAAGAAATTAGCGGTGATTAAGAAGAGACCAGCATCACTGAGGTAAAATATGCTGGGAAGTGTTTTCTGAGAGTACAGAGAGTGTGTTCCAGAGATAGCCACAGTTGTATTATGTGCTGTGGCTGGACCTGGTACTGTGTAAGAGTCACCCAGATGGTACTGGTTTTGAAGGCATGAAGGGGTCATGAAGAGCAGCTGAGGCTCTTGGCACAGTGAGAGGCCATGCAAGGCCATTGGGGAAGGTGCAGCCTCAGTTACAGTTGATGGCACAGGACTTAAAGGGGTCATACATAGGAGCAGAGGCTTGTCACCATGAAGAGAGCCTATTGGTGAAGCCTAATTACAGTGGCAGATAGCAGTGTTTTGGAGATGCCCGTACCATGCAATGACCACCAAGAACAGCAGCAGCAGTGGAGTACAGGCAGCTGGAGCCTAGAAGACAAGCTGTGTGCAACAAAGGGTAGATCTGGAGAAGTTACCAATGCCCTTGGAGGAGCCCAGAAGATTATGAGTTGGATCCAAGACATTGAACCATTGGAGTTTGAGTTTTGCTTTTGCTTGTGACTGTACCCTGATATGTTTCCCTCTAGAAGGAAGAAAGTATTTTAGTGGAGCCCACAGTTAAAAGACTTTGAATTTTTAAGACTTTGAATTTTAAAGATATTGGATATTTTAAGGTGATTGAACTTTTAATATGTAAAGACTGTGGGACTTTTAAAGTAATTTAGATCTTGGGGATGAATAAGGAAGTAAGAGTTGAGGCTTAATAGTGACGTGTTTGTGTGTCAAGTTGACAAGGGGTCAATTGTACTGGAAAGTTTTGTGTGTCACCTTGACATAGGTTGGAGTTATCACAGAGAAAGGAGCTTCAGTTGGGGAAGTGCCTCCATGAGATCCAGCTGCAGGGCATTTTCTCAATTAGTGATCAAGTGGGGAGGCTCCTTTGTGGGTGGTACCACCTTTGGGCTGGTGCTCTTGGGTTCTATAAGAGAGCAGGATGTGAAAACCAGGGGGAGCCAGCCAGTAAGAAACATCCCTCCATGGCCTCTGCATCAGCTCCTGCTTCCTGACCTCCTTTAGTTCCAGTCCTGACTTCCTTCAGTGATGTACAGCAATGTGGAAGTGTAAGCTCAATAAACCCTTTCCTCCCCAACTTGCTTCTTGCTCATGATGTTTGTGCAGGAATAGAAACCCTGGCTAAGACAGTCTTGTATATAGAAAAAGAGTGTCCTGCATTGTTGATAGAAGTGATTGGTCCACAATGCTAGCACATGTATCTCTCATGGCCAATACAGGCATCCTCCATATGCATCTGACCACCATTTTACAATCATCTTTTGTCTGGTCAAAGAGAAATCAAATGAAGCAATCATATTTAGATGGGATTACTGATAAAGGTATGACAGCAATTTGGATTGGGTTTTTGTCATCCAGGAATGGAGCACATTCCTGACCCTATTGGAAAGACTGTTTTATCAGCAGGGTTTCTTGAACTTCAAATCTCCAGATGTAAGGGTTACCCTGGATGGAAACGAACAGCAAGGGGGTGGATGAGAAGCCAATGTCTAATCCAGTGGGGTCAACTGCCAGAGTGGAGTCTCATTGTCTTGAAATGACAAAGTGGGTGGTCTCAATATTTTCTGGCGATTAAGAGAGCACAGTCCTGTAAGAGTTGACATGTAGGAAGATTAATCATTTTAAGGTAGAGAGATGAAATAGCTGTGGGGAGATGGGAGGCCTTTAGTAATTTGATTTGCATTAGTTATTCATCCTCCTTTTGTCATAAGTAACCCATGCTCCTTCTAGATAGCAGCATGGAAGAGGAGGATATAGAAAGCATATTTTGAGTCTTAATAGATGTTTAGGGATTATCTCTGTGCCAGTTGAAAGGCACATGTAAGGGCTATTAGTTCAGCCCGTTGATTTGTGGTGGGAGGAGGGAGGGCCTGTGCCTCAAACACCTCCAGGTCTGCCTGACACTATGTCATAGCCAACTCTTTGGGCTCCTTCAGATATAAAGGAGATGCCATGTGTATACCAGATATAGATGGCCTGAGGCAATGTGCCCTGTGGTGTGTGTTTGTCTGTGTGTGTGTGTGTGTGTGTGTGTGTCTGTGTGTGTGTGTGTGTGTAGTTTCTCTAAAGTTTCAGAGCGGGAGTGATATAGGGAGTTGTCAATATTTGGTTGAGAAAGATTGGAAATATTAAGAGGTAGGCATGATTGATTGGAAGGTGAGTGTAGTGCCCATACTTTGACATGTATGCTACAGGTGTAAGAGAGGGTCCTAGTTGGTGACCTAGGACACCAAAGGCAAATCCCTCTTTTTCAGTTATGTAGAAGGAAAACGGAGAAGTTAGGTCAGGGATGTGTAAAGCTGCAGCCTTAAGGAGAGCCTGTTGGAGCCTTTGAAAAGGCTTGCTAATATATATGGGAAGAGGTTTGTGGGTGAGGCCTAACACCACTTCATATAAGGTGGGAAAGGAGGGAAAAGGAAGGAACACAAGAACATAAAAAAAAAATGGCTATTCCTAGGAATATTAGAATATCTTACTGTAGAAGGAACAGTTAGAGACTGAATCAGATTCTTTCTATCTAACCATTGTGGGTTGGGGTAATGGTTAGTCCCAAATAGATAACTTGAGAGGAGTGTTCAGTTGGACTTTAGAAGGTGAGACTCTGTAGTCTCCACTGGAAAGAAAATTTGAAAGAACAGAGATGCCAACTTGGCTAAATTTTAGAGAGGGGCTACAGAAAAAAGTGCCATCTACATAATGAACAATCTTAGACTTAAGGAGAGAAAGTAAGTCAGCAGCCAGGGCCTGGCCAAATAGGTGTGGGCTATTGTAGAATCCCTGAGGTATAACAGTTCAGGTAAATTGGGTAGAAAAGTGGGTGTCAGATCTGTCCAGCCAAAGGCAAATATGTTCCGTGATGTGGCATCTAGAGGGATAGACAAAAACAAATCCTTGAGATCTAGGACATAGAAATGGGACGTCGCTGAGGGGTGCTGAAAAGAAGGGTATAAGGGTTAGCCACAAGAGACTAGAGGAGAACCACTGCAGAATTAATGGGCCTGGGTTCTTCAACCAGGTGATAGGTTCCATTAAGTTTCATAACTTCTAGTATAGGTGTGTTAAAGGGGGAAGAGGTAGGGAGAGGAAGGTAATCTTGTCCTTCTACCCTGACAATAGGGGAACAAGTGGGGAAGTGGGTCCCTGAAACTCCATCAAGACTGAGCAAATGACCCCAGTATCTGAAGAAGGAAGATAGGCTACCCATGTTCCAGAATAACTACACTGTGCTTCTTGCTAGTGATGGCAGTGGTCAGGTCAAGGGAGCTTGCCCCTCTTCAGCCAAGGATATAGGCTGGAGGGTTACCTGGGAGGGATGTCCCTCTATCCTGTGCAATGTGAGGACAATTGACAGCCCAGTGTCTCTCCTGATGGCACGTAGGACATGGCCCCTTTGGCTTGTGGGGTTTAGGGCAAGCCCTCACCCAATAGCCTTGTTGACCACAATTTGTAGCAGGAGCCTGGGGATCTCTGAGCCTTAGAAGACCAGGATTCTGGGACAGTGGCTGGGGCTAGTCACACAGCCTTTGCCAGCATATGGTATTTTTGTCTGCTGGCCTTTTCGTTTCCCTCATGGTACACTTTAAAGGCCAGTGCCAAGACTGTGGAGTTAGGGATCCCTTCTCCAATCACCTAAGTTCAGCTTTTATGTCAGGGTAGCTCTGAGAAAAAAAGTCGGTCATCAGAAGTTGCTTACCTTCTGGGTTTTCAGTGTCTAGATTAGCACTTTGTAAAAGAGCTTTGCAAGGCTTTCTAAAAATTGAGATGGGTTTTCTTCTTTGTTCTAGAAGACCTCTTGGAGTTTTAACGAATTTATTGATTTTAACCCTGCCCTGTGGAGCCTGGCAGGAGGCAGATTGTGAATCTATCTCTAGCTAAAATACCACCTGTGGAATTATAATTCCATTGAGGATCTTGGTCAGGTATTGTCTCAGATCTGATTGGAAATGTTCCATTTCTTTGATGAGTCTTGTCTTCATTTATTCTCTCCTGGTCTCAAACATGTGTGCATTTACCAGGAAGTAAATTATTAGTGAGGATCATATGTACATCATAGAAAGTCAAGCTATAAGACTGAGTAATATACTGAAACTCTTTAATAAAGGCAGGGGCGTTAGAGGTATAGGAACCAAGACTACTTTCTATTTGAGAAAATTCACTCGGCAAGAAAGGAACATGTATTCTGACAAGACCATCTACCCCAGCAACTTGCCTTAAAGGAAGGACCGATACTCGGTAAGGTGTCCCGGGGGGAAAAGGACTTGGGAGTTTTTCTGTGGCCTTAGAGTAAGTAATGGGAGGGCTGAAAATAGGTGCCAATGCATGGTGATTGGTGTGACTATAGCTGACACAGGAGGAGGAGGGGTCTGGAGAAGTCAAGTAAGGAGGCTCTGGGAGAGTCTGTTGAGAAGAAGAAACTGAGCTGGCATTTTAGGTTTTTGAAAGTGTAGAAACAGGTCTGCAGCAGAAAGGGAGTGATTAGTTAGCTGGATCAAGTGTTGTAGTGTCATCTGGTAGAGGTGTCAGAAGTTGGGTTGGGGAACAGGAACACAGACAGGGGTTGATGCAAAGAAAGGTAAGTGCTTGGACATCAGGGACCTCTTTCCATTTACCAGACTGCTGGCAGTATGTATGAAGATCCCTTAAAATAACTGGATCTAATGTTCTATTAAGTGGCCATTTAGAGCAGTTGTCTAGTGGGTAATGTATCCAGATCTTATTGTACAGGTATACCAACTTTGATGCCCTCAAGTCGAGTGTTAACTTCAAACATTTGAGATTTTTCAGGAGATATCCCAGTGGGGAACCTGGAGGCACAAGCAAAGATGATGAGGTACCCATTGGGTGACAGAGATGTTGAACTATTTGTACCAGAGTCCTGAGAAAAAGTTCAACAAGAAATTACAAATAAACAGCCAGGCTAGATGTCTAGGTCATCACATGATCAATCTAGGGACTAGGATATCTCCGGGATTCTCCAGAAAATGTCTCCACTTAGGCCTAGGCTTTTCTGAATGCCTGCAAGAGCCTGGGGTGGGGCTTTATAGAAAATGATTTTGAGAGGGGAGTCACCCAATTTTGTACATCAGCTAGGAGGCTGTTATAGGCACTGTGGCCATGAAACACCAAACCCTTAGCCCTTACATCTTAGCGAGAACTTTCTGGGAGACCAGGTTCCTTACCATTGACTGGAGGAAAGAAACCGTTCCAAACCATGTGCAAGAATTTGAGCAGTCGAGTAGCTGGAGAAGTGGAGCTGTGCAGGTGGAGGACCCATACAAATGAGGTTTGGCCCATGAGTCTTAACCCACGTGGAAGAAGCTAGCTGTGTGTTCTGCAGCAGATCTGTATTTGCCACAGCAGAAAGTGGCAGTGGTCTGCAGTTGCTGTGGCATAAATCCACATGGGGATGTCAGTGACTGCAGTGGCTGCAGCAACTGCAGGTGGTCAAACAAACAGGGCACTCTGTGGGGGCAGGGGATCAGCAGGGGCAGTGGTTGAAATCCACAGGGCAAACAGTTGTGGTGGAGATGGCAGCAGGGGGCAGTGGTCCACAAGGCTACAGCAGCAAGGTTGGTCATCAAGGTCCCTGCATCAGGTAACTGTAGAGACTGAGTTGAGCACACAAGGTTCTAGAAATCCCCGAGTCTCTGTCCCCAAATGATGTGTTAGAATGGCAGCTCATATCCAGACATATCACCCCAGGCCAGCACAGCTCCACAGGAGAAGAAGGTTTATTGGGGAAGAAGTGGGAAGAGAAAAGGATGAGGGGTGGGGGAATGAAAAATAGCAAGAAAAGGGGGCAAAGATCATAAGGCTGTGCTTTTATTGAAGCCATGACATAAGGAAGAGCACTACCTCCCACGGGTAAGGTATAGGAAGATGAATGCTGGGAATATATGACTGTTGCCATGGAAAAAGACAAAGTAGTCCTTGTCGCCTATGGGTGACATCATCACTGGATTCAGAGACTGTCGGCTCCAATGCCAACATAAGGACTCATCTCAATAAAATTATATATTAAGAGAGCAGGTTGAAGCTATGCTAATTTATCACAATAAGAGTAGTAGGGCATTAAAACCTGCATTGAGCATAAGTCTTTCCCAGCCACCTGTCCTTGGCAGCGTTTACAGTGCTAGTTACAGGTTCTTCCCTGCAAGGTGACTTTAAATACAATCAGAAAACTATATGCAATGCTACAAGCAGAGAAAAGACATCCAAAGCCTTATGTAGCAGTGGATCATGAAACCTCCAATAATGACCAGGTAGATAAATATGCCCAATGTCAAAAAAATATCAGATAAGTTAAGGGTTTTTACAGTGCTATACCACAAGTAATCCCATCACATGCTGGACAGGACATCAAGTTTGGGGTTGGAGGAAATCAACAGTGAAGAAATTGCAAGGAATCGGTCTGAATTCTTAGCTTCACTAAGAACTCACCATGAGAGATAAACATGAATTTTGGGGTCCTTGAGCTCATTACCACCCGGCCAGAGCCCCATTTTTAAAGAGTGTTGCCTGTATAGTTAAGCAGGTAATATGATGGACTGAACTTAAGGGGTTCAGAGGAGAAACCACACAGAGATATGCCCATGAGCCAATACCTCAAATGAGGTTTCCTCTCAAAAGACTATAGACTGTTTCAAGCCAACAGTGAAAACTAACTAGAAAAAATTTAATGATGCATTCTTTCACGTCTGTTCTCTTAGTTGTATTATCCTTGCCATCTCAAAATCATTGTTCTTTCACCCAAAATTCTTGGCATTGTTCTTTTATAAATTATGATAGTCCTGAGCAAGAGGGCACAAGACTTTGATCCCAGCACATGAGAAGCACATGTAGGTGAGCCTCTATAAATTCAAGTCTAACCTAGTCTTTATAGGGAGCTCCAGAACATCCCAAATGCTATGGCGAGATCCCATTTCAAAAATAAAAATGTAGTTTCCAAAGATTGTTTCTCAAATTGTATTCATCTATTGCATACATATTCCAATATTCAAATAACAGGTTCCTAATAATCAGCAATAACATGGAATGGAAGTAAAACTGCATAAACTATGTTACTTTCTTGCCTGCTCTCATTTAGTCACCTACTGTGCCAGCTAATATAGCAAATAATGGAAACAAAGTATGAACGATAAAGAGATAATATGGAAAATATCTACACATTATTTGAAATATTTGGTTTTCTAATGTACTACTGTCTGCTGTGTGCATGAATATCTATGCAGTGTATATGTGTGTTGTGCCCACAGAGGCTAGGGGAGAGACTGTGAGTTCCCTTGGTTCTGAATTTAGAGATGGCTGTGAGCTACTATGTGGGTCCTCTGGGAGAGTAGCAGGTGATCTTCAACAGTGAGCTATCTCTCTAGGCACATTTAGATTTTTCACCAAATTTCTGTGCTGAAATGGAATTAAATCTTTATGCTAAATGTCTCTCCTTTATGTTATCATTGTTCAGCATCGCAGGACCTTGTTAAATCAAGTACATGTTTTAATATTTTGCTAACTAGTTTGTTCTGCCTATAGTTTAGTTTTATTCTTATAACATGATTTTTGTGAAGTTAATTTTTGTCTAAGAGTGTAGTTTTAGTAATATAGAAATTAATTTAGAAATATAAAAGTCACTTAGGTAGACTATCATGTCATCTGCAAATAATGATAGTTTGACTTCTTCCTTTCCAATTTGTATCCCTTTGACCTCCTTATGTTGTCTAATTGCCCGAGCTAGTACCTCAAGTACAATATTGAAAAGATAAGGAGAAAGGGGGCAGCCCTGTCTAGTCCCTGATTTTAGTGGGATTGCTTCAAGTTTCTCTCCATTTAGTTTCATGCTGGCTACCGGTTTGCTGTATATTGCTTTTACTATGTTTAGGTATGGGCATTGAATTCCTGTTCTTTCCAAGACTTTAAGCATGAAAGGATGCTGAATTTTGTCAAATGCTTTTTCAGCATCCAATGAAATGACCATGTGGTTTTTTTCTTTGAGTTTGTTTACGTAGTGGATTGCATTGATGGATTTCCGTATATTAAACCAACCCTGCATTCCCGGGATAAAGCCTACTTGATCATGGTGGATGATCGTTTTGATGTGTTCTTGGATTCGGTTGGCAAGAATTTTATTGAGTATTTTTGCATCGATGTTCATAAGGGAAATTGGTCTGAAGTTCTCTTTCTTTGTTGAATCTTTGTATGGCTTTGGTATCAGCGTAATTGTGGCTTCGTAGAAGGAATTGGGTAGTGTTCCTTCTGTTTCTATTTTGTGGAATAGTTTGAAGAGTATTGGTGTTAACTCTTCTTTGAAGGTCTGATAGAATTCTGCACTGAAGCCATCTGGTCCTGTGCTTTTTTTGGTTGGAAGACTTTCTATGACTCCTTCTATTTCTTTAGGCGTTATGGGACTGTTTAGATGATCTATTTGGTCCTGATTTAATTTTGGTATTTGGTATCTGTCAAGGAAATTGTCCATTTCCTCCAGATTCTCCAGTTGTGTTGAGTACAGGCTCTTCCTACAGCTGATAAACAACTTCAGCAAAGTGGCAGGTTATAAAATCAACACAAGCAAATCAGTGGCCTTCCTATACTCAAAGGACAAGCAGGCTGAGAAAGAAATTAGGGAAATGACCCCCTTCACAATAGCCACAAACAGTATAAAGTATCTTGGAGTAAATCTTACCAAACATGTGAAAGATCTTTATGACAAGAACTTCAAGACTCTGAAGAAGGAAATGGAAGAAGACCTCAAAAAATTGGAAAACCTCCCATGCTCATGGATCGCCAGAATCAATATAGTTAAAATGGCCATTTTGCCAAAAGCAATATACAGATTCAATGGAATACCCATCAAAATCCCAACTCAATTCTTCACAGAGTTAGAAAAAGCAATTAACAAATTCACCTGGAATAACAAAAAAACCCAGGATAGCTAAAACTATTCTCAGCAACAAAAGAAATTCTGGGGGAATCAGTATCCCTGACCTCAAGCAATACTACAGAGCAATAGTGTTAAAAACTGCATAATATTGGTACAGTGACAGGCAGGCAGATCAATGGAACAGGATTGAAGATCCAGAAATGAACCCACACACCTATGGCCACTTGATCCTCGACAAAGGGGCTGAAAACATCCAATGGAAAAAAGATAGCCTTTTCAACAAATGGTACTGGTTCAACTGGAGGTCAGCATGCAGAAGAATGGGAATTGATCCATCCTTGTTGCCTTGTACTAAGCTCAAATTCAAATGGATCAAGGACCTCCACATAAAGCCAGACACTCTGAAGTTAATAGAAAAGAAACTGGGGAAGACCCTTGAGGACATCGGTACAGGGAGAAAGTTTCTGAACAGAACACCAATAGCGTATGCTCTAAGAGCAAGAATTGACAAATGGGACCTCATAAAATTACAAAATTTCTGTAAGGCAAAGGACACCATCAAGAGGACAAATCGGCAACCAACAAATTGGGAAAAGATCTTCACCAATCCTACATCAGATAGAGGGCTAATATCCAATATATATAAAGAACTCAAGAAGTTAGACTCCAGAAAACCAAACAACCCTATTAAAAAATGGGGTACAGAGTTAAACAAAGAATTCTCACCTGAAGAACTTCGGATGGCGGAGAAGCATCTTAAAAAATGCTCAACTTCACTAGCCATTAGGGAAATGCAAATCAAAACAACCCTAAGATTTCATCTTACACCAGTCAGAATGGCTGAGATTAAAATTTCAGGAGACAGCAGGTGTTGGAGAGGGTGTGGAGAAAGAGGAACACTCCTCCACTGCTGGTGGGGTTGCAAATTGGTACAACCACTCTGGAAATCAGTCTGGTGGTTCCTCCAAAAACTGGGCACCTCACTTCCAGAAGATCCTGCTATACCACTCCTGGGCATATACCCAGAAGACTCCCCACCATGTAATAAGGATACATGTTCTACTATGTTCATAGCAGCCCTATTTATAATTGCCAGATGCTGGAAAGAACCCAGGTATCGCTCAACAGAAGAGTGGATGCAAAAAATGTGGTATATCTACACAATGGAGTACTATTCAGCCATTAGAAACAATGAATTTATGAAATTCTTAGGCAAATGGATGGAGCTAGAGAATATCATACTAAGTGAGGTAACCCAGACTCAAAAGGTGAATCATGGTATGCACTCACTAATAAGTGGATATTAACGTAGAAAACTGGAATACCCAAAACATAATCCACACATCAAATGAGGTACAAGAAGAAAGGAGGAGTGGCCCCTGGTTCTGGAAAGACTCAGTGAAACAGTATTCGGCAAAACCAGAACAGGGAAGTGGGAAGGGGTGGGTGGGAGGACAGGGGAAGAGAAGGGGGCTTACGGGACTTTCGGGGAGTGGGGGGGGGCTAGAAAAGGGAAATCATTTGAAATGTAAAGAAATTATATCGAATAAAAAAAAAAAGAACTCAAGAAGTTAGACTCCAGAAAACAACCCTATTAAAAAATGGGGTACAGAGTTAAACAGGGAATTCTCACCTGAAGAACTTCGGATGGTGGAGAAGCATCTTAAAAAATGCTCAACTTCATTAGTCATTAGGGAAATGCAAATCAAAACAACCCTGAGATTTCACCTTACACCAGTCAGAATGGCTAAGATTAAAAATTCAGGAGACAGCAGGTGTTGGAGAGGATGTGGAGAAAGAGGAACACTCCTCCACTGCTGGTGGGGTTGCAAATTGGTACAACCACTCTGGAAATCAGTCTGGCTGTTCCTCCGAAAACTGGGCACCTCACTTCCAGAAGATCCTGCTATACCACTCCTGGGCATATACCCAGAGGATTCCCCACCATGTAATAAGGATACATGCTCTACTATGTTCATAGCAGCCCTATTTATAATTGCCAGATGCTGGAAAGAACCCAGGTATCCCTCAACAGAAGAGTGGATGCAAAAAATGTGGTATATCTACACAATGGAGTACTATTCAGCCATTAGAAACAATGAATTCATGAAATCCTTAGGCAAATGGATGGAGCTAGAAAACATCATACTAAGTGAGGTAACCCAGAGTCAAAAGGTGACTCATGGTATGCACTCACTAATAAGTGGTTATTAACCTAGAAAACTGGAATACCCAAAACATAATCCACACATCAAATGATGTACAAGAAGAAAGGAGGAGTGGCCCCTTGTTCTGGAAAGACTCAGTGAAGAAGTATAGGGCAAAACCAGAATGGGGAAGTGGGAAGGGGTGGGTGGGAGGACAGGGAAAGAGAAGGGGGCTTATGGGACTTTCGGGGAGTGGGGGGCTAGAAAAGGGGAAATCATTTGAAATGTAAATATATCGAGTAAAAAAAAGAAAAAAAAAAAGAAATATAAAAGTGATCCCTGAATGAACAGACCCATAACATTAATCTCAGCACTAGACAGGGAGAGGTAGGCACATCTATGAGGTCAAGGCGAGCTTGGTCTACAAAGGGGGTCCAAAGACAGAAGAAATTTAGTTTTTTTAGCATCATTGGTTGAAGATGCTGTCTCATCTCCAGTGGGTGTTTCTCAAATAGCAGACAGCTATAGTTACATGCACACAGACATGGGAAATGCACTTTGTCCAGTTGATCTACAATGTCTTTTTTGTGGCAGTACCAAGCTGTTTTAATTAATACTGATCTTTAAAGTATCTTGACATATAAAAATGTCCCTCCCTAAGACTCATAGACTATCAAACAAAAACCCTATTGCCTGGCACAGTAACTCTACCTTTTTGTTACTGATACAAGAGAGTTAAAAAACAAGGCAGGGTATCTCAATTTCTCTTACTTGCCTCCCAGAACTAGAGGTAAGTCCCTGTTCATGATGGCAATATACACATTAGACAAAAGAATTGGAGACATTGATCTGGAACTCTACTGGAAGCTTCATCTATGAGGATTAGCCCTCTCATATTTCCTTTTTTGTTTTGTTTTGCAAGAAATCTTTTTAAAAAGATTTCTTCATTATTATATGTAAGTACACTGTCGTTGTCTTCAGACATTCCAGAAGAGGGTGTCAGATCTCATTATGGATGGTTGTGAAAAGCCATGTGGTTACTGAGATTTGAACTCAGGACCTCTGCAAGAACAGTCAGTGCTCTTAACCGCTGATCCATTTCTCCAGCCCCTCCTCTCTCATATTTCTAGCAAATGTGTTGCAATCTGTAATTGGAAATGCAATCTATAGTCATACCCAGCTGTAAAGGTGAAATAAACTCTAGGGTGTAAAAGCAGCACTTGTCTTAAAAAGTATCTAACAGCAGTCTAATTTGACTTAAGGCCTAGTCATGGAAAGGAATTTGTTTCTGATACTGAAAACACAAAGTCAAAAATAAATCAAGTGATACATCCTAAGTGCTAGACAATAACAGAAAGTTTTAAAAAGAAAAGAAAATGGCTGAGAGTTATCTCTATACCACTCCTTAGCATATGCCCAAAGGAATCCACCTGCTTCACCTCAGAAATCTCTGTTGAGACTCATTCAAGTGGCATGTAAAAGGAGCTGTTTCATAAGCATTTATTTTTACTTAAGGAATAGTATTGCACTCTATTGGTGCAAGACCTTTAGATTGTCCACATATTTATCTCTCTCCTTCTTTTTAACACTTTCAAACATTTAGAGAGCCTTTAGCCAATCTGTCTTTCCCATCATCCACCCCTTTCCTGCTGAGATCCTCTTCCTAACAAGTGTGCTTCATTGTCTCAGTCTTTCTAGTTTTGTTTGAGCCAATGAGTTTAATTAGAGCGTCTTGACAACTTATGGTTGGCGGAGGAGAGCATTAGATACCCCTGAAGAACAGGGCATTCTCTTCCCCTCAAACAGTTAACTGACAGTTTTTCCTCAGGGAGGGGTGGAGACTCAATGGCCTCCCCTCAGTATGACAGTTAACTGCCAATAGGACCCCAGGGAACAGGGCTGGGGCTTCCCTGGCCTCCTCTCATCCATGATGAAATATTAAAGGTTCAGTTTTCTGAAGGCCTGTGCTAATACCAATAGCAGCACTGTGGCCAGCAGTGAGGGGGCTATGCCATGTTAGGACAATGTCCTTTGGATGTACATCTCCCCATCCTTTTATACTCTTTTCTCCACCATGTTCTCAATGTTCCCTGAACCTTGGAACTAGACAGAGAATAGAGCTGTCTCTTTTATCTTTTGACAAATGTATCACTATATTGCCAGGAAAATCCAAAATCTGCATCCTCCCCCTTTTCCTTGGTATAGGATTAGAAACATATATCATTGCACTCAAAGAAATCATTATTAAAAAGTGACAGTATTAACTTTCTCAAGAGTATTCATATACCTGTAAAGATATATAGAGAGATATATAACTATATAAATAAAAAGATATTGATATACATATACATATAGATAAATAATAAGGATATATATATATAACATGTATGTCATATATATAGTAGACAATGATGAAAGAAAAAGGAAAGACAGATGAATGGACAGAGATGGAGCTATCTGTAAATAGATACTTTATACTTTATATTACATAGAAAATTGCATATGAGAAATGTAACAAAGTGACATTTGAAAGGTTCTTGAGTACAACTGTTGTTTGATATAATTTTAGTTGCTGGTATCTTTCCAATGCAGAGACTGACACAAAACACCTTACTGGCACATAGGCATTCAGAAGAGTCAACAAGAGAACATGTATCTACTTCCACTGTTATCTATTTGGTGGTTCATTTAGTCCAATCTTGTAAAACAGAACATTGCTCAGTAAGTTCTCTTTTTCTCATTGATTGGTTCTATACCTCGGAATCAGAGAGTATGAACTATATACTATGGGATTATAACTGTAGGCATAGAAAATATTTTCTACATATAAGTCACCTTTATTTATCCATCCACATAGACATTATGTTTAATTGTCCTCTAGTCTAGAAGAAAATACAAGCATGTACAATAAAGCTGATACCTATGATAAGTTTTTTTGTGAACATCAACCAGAGTGCAGTTGTTTGGTCACATGGTCATAGTATTTTAGCTGTTGTATTACTGAATGTTTTGAGAATGTAATATAATGACAGTATTTCCTACTTCCTTTCACCCACCCTGGTTAGAAACACAGATAAAATCCCTCTTGTTCTCTTTCAAATTCATGGAACCATTTTCAATTATTATTGCATACATGTTTCTAAACATAGCCTGATTGATTCATACAATGACAGCTGCATATATGTTTTCAGGGCTGACATTTTCTCACTGGGCAGTAAAGGGTTGGGCACTTCAATGGGGAAGACTGTTTCTCCTCTCAGCATTCCTTTTTTTTTTATTTTTTGTTTTTTGTTTTGTTTTTTTTTAATTTATTTTTATTTACATTGCAAATGATTTCCCCTTTTCTGGGTCCCCACTCCCCGCAAGTCCCATAAACCCTCTTCCGTCCCCCTATTCTTCCATCTACCCCTTCCCACTTCCCTGTTCTGGAATTCCCCTATACTCTTGCACTGAGTCTTTCCAGAACCAGGGCCCACTCCTCCATTCTTTTTGGACATCATTTAATTTGTGGATTATGTCCTGGGTATTCAAAGTTTCTAGGCTAATATCCACTTATCAGTGAGTACATACCATGATTGATCTTTTGAGACTGGGTTACCTCACTTAGTATGATGTTCTCCACCTCCATCCATTTGTCTAAGAATTTCATGAATTCATTGTTTCTAATGGCTGAATAGTACTCCAATGTATAAATATACCACATTTTTTGTATCCATTCCTCCGTTGAAGGACATCTAGGTTCTTTCCAGCTTCTGGCTACTACAAATAGGGCTGCTATGAACATAGTGGAGCATGTGTCCTTATTGCATGCTGAAGAATCCTCTGGATATATGCCCAGTAGTGGTATAACAGGGTCCTCAGGAAGTGACATGCCCAGTTTTCTGAGGAACCGCCAGACTGATTTCCAAAGTGGTTGCACCATCTTGCAATCCCACCAGCAGTGGAGGAGTGTGTTCCTCTTTCTCCACATCCTCGCCAACACCTGCTGTCTCCTGAATTTTTGACCTTAGCCATTCTGACTGGTGTGAGGTGAAATCTCAGGGTTGTTTTGATTTGCATTTCCCTAATAATTAATGATGTTGAACATTTCTTAAGGTGTTTCTCAGCTCTCCGAAGTTCTTCATGTGAAAATTCTTTGTTTAGCTCCGTACCCCACTTTTTAATCGGGTTATTTGGATCTCTGGGTTCTACTTTCTTGAGTTCTTTGTATATATTAGATATTAGCCCTCTGTCGGATTTAGGGTTGGAGAAGATTCTTTCCCAGTCTGTTGGTTGACATTTTGTCCTTTTGACGGTGTCCTTTGCCTTACAGAAACTTTGTAGTTTTATGAGGTCCCATTTGTCAATTCTTGATCTTAGAGCATAAGCTATTGGTGTTCTATTCAGGAACTTTTCCCCTGTGCCCATGTCCTCCAGGGTCTTTCCCAGTTTTGTTTCAATTAGTATCAGTGTGTCAGGTTTTATGTGGAGGTCCTTGATCCATTTGGAGTTGAGCTTGGTACAAGGAGATAAGAATGGATCGATGAGCATTCTTCTGCATGCTGACCTCCAATTGAACCAGCACCATTTGTTGAAAAGACTATCTTTTTTTCCACTGGATGCTTTCAGCCCCTTTGTCGAAGACCAAGTGACCATAGGTGTGTTGGTTCATTTCTGGTTCTTCAATCCTATTCCATTGATCCGCTTGCCTGATATTGTACCAATACCATACAGTTTTTATCACTATTGCTCTGTAGTAGAGTTTAAAGTCTGGGATATTGAATCCCCCTGAAGTTCTTTTACTGTTGAGAATAGTTTTAGCTATCCTGGGTTTTTTGTCATTCCAGATGAATTTGAGAATTGCTCTTTCTAGCTCTATAAAGAACTGGGTTGGGATTTTTATGGGAATAGCACTGAATCTGTAGATTGCCTTTGGCAAGATGGCCATTTTAACTATATTAATCTTGCCAATCCACGAGCATGGAAGGTTGTTCCATTTCCTGAGATCTTCTTCGATTTCCTTCTTCAGAGATCTGAAGTTCTTGTCATGTAGGTCTTTCACTTGTTTGGTTAGAGTCACCCCAAGATACTTTATGTTGTTTGTAGCTATTGTGAAGGGGGTCATTTCCCTAATTTCTTTCTCAGTCTACTTATCCTTTGAATATATAAAGGCTACTGATTTGCTTGCGTTAATTTTGTAGCCAGCCACTTTGCTGAAGTTGTTTATCAGCTGTAGGAGTTCTCTAGTAGGGTTTTTAGGGTCACTTAAGTATACGATCATATCATCTGCAAATAGTGATAATTTGACTTCTTCCTTTCCAATTTGTATCCCTTTGACTTCCTTCTGTTGTCTAATTTCTCTAGCTGGGACTTCAAGAACTATATTGAAAAGATATGGAGAGAGGGGGCAGCCTTGTCTAGTCCCTGATTATAAGTGGGATTGCTTCAAGTTTCTCTCCATTTAGTTTGATGTTGGCTACCAGTTTGCTGTATATTGCTTTTACTATGTTTAGATATGGGCCTTGAATTCCTGTACTTTCCAAGACTTTTAGCATGAAAGGATGCTGAATTTTGTCAAATGCTTTTTCAGCATCTAATGAAATGATCATGTGGTTTTTTTCTTTGAGTTTGTTTATGTAGTGGATAGCATTTATGGAGTTCCGTATATTGAACCATCCCTGCATCCCTGGAATGAAGCCTACTTGATCATGGTGGATGATCGTTTTGATGTGTTCTTGGATTCGGTGGGCAAGAATTTTATTTAGTATTTTTGCATCGATATTCATAAGGGAAATTGGCCTGAAATTCTCTTTCTTAGTTGGGTCTTTGTGTGGTTATGGTATCAGCGTAATAGTGGCTTCGAAGAAGGAGTTGGGTAGTGTTCCTTCTGTTTCTATTTGGTGTAAGAGTTTGAAGAGTATTGGTGTTAAGTCTTCTTTGAAGGTCTGATAGAATTCTGCACTGAAACCATCTGGTCCTGTGCTTTTTTTGGTTGGAAGCCTATCTATGACCCCTTCTATTTCTTTAGGGGTTATGGGTCTGTTTAGATGGCCTATTTGATCCTGGTTTAATTTTGGTAATTGGTATCTGTATAAGAAAATGTCCATTTCCTCCAGATTCTCCAGTTGTGTTGAGTACAGGTTTTTGTAGTAGGATCTGATGATTTTTTGAATTTCCTTGGTTTCTGTTGTGATATCTCTGTTTCCATTCCTAATTTTGTTAATTTGGATACTTTCTCTGTGCCCTTTGGTGAGTCTGGCTAAGGGTTTATCTATCTTGTTGATTTTTTTCAAAGAACTCAGCATTCCTTAATTCCCTATAGTTGTTTGTGTAGGATTGAGGGCCCATGGGCATTACTTTGTCTACCTTGGAATGCCTGAATTTCCATCCTTGTTTAGATCCTGTTTGGGAAGTGACACTGGAGACAGATTATGGGTTTAGACTTTGACATAAGGAGATGCTATTGTACAGGAAATTCCTTGAACTCTGGATCTTACATGCCTTTCCTCTGTATTTGCAAACACAAATACTATATAATTAATATTCTGTATATATCATCCAATGTAGACTGTTCACTTTCTGGGTGTTTTTTGTTTGTTTGCTTGTTTGTTTGTTTTTTGGTGAGATGGAGTTTCACAGCTCCTCAATACTAATGATATAAAAGCTAGTTGTCTGCTTGTAATCTGATAAGATACCATGTTTGTATTTATAATAAATAATATTCTCTTTGAAACTGAGCTTTATTCCCAACACACACATTAAAGCTCACAGATGTGTCAAATTCCAGTTCCATAGGATTTAACACCCTGTTCTGACATCAATGAGCTCTGCAAGAATAGCAGCAGAGCCATACATGCAGACACAATCCCTACACACATAACATAAAATACAGTATATCTTAGACTAAGAAGGACAAATTCTCTTGATGTGTTCTCAAAGTTCATTTATTCTTTCTTTGTCATTTTCAATCTACAAAATACCATTCAGCAATGTTCTTTTTCCCATAAAAAATCACTGTGTGGTAACTTTAATTACATACATAAGATATATTTTCATGATATAAATTTCCCATTGCTTGTAACTCTTAGTTATTTTTGTTTGCTGTGAAGAGATACCATGACCAGTGCAATTTACAAAGGAAAGGATTTAATTGGGAGATTGTGTTTTGAAGCAGTTAGAGGATCAATGAGCACAGATTCAGGGACCATGGTGGCAGGAACCCATTACATGAACTATCTTAGTGCAAGCCTTCAAGCCATACCTAGCACAGGTTAAGATATACCCAAAGGGGTCAAAGGTAAGGCTTTGTGAGGTATCAGCCACTGAGAGCTTTACTGACCAATCATAGCTGATGGGTGTGGCTGACCATTGTTCTGACAGGGAGATAAGCAGGGTGCTCAGAGGTCTGAGGCCAGTCCCTGGTAGAGCTTCAGCATGGCTCGTGTGGCCAAGAAAGGCCACAAGCCTAGTGCTGTGGCGTCAGCAGGAGCAGCGCCAAAGTCGAAGAAAAAGAGGAAGAGATCTTCCTGCCTACCCCGAACAAAAAGTCCCAAGAAGAGCCAGGGGTGCACTTGTTATCGATGCCCATCTAAGGTGAGAGTTCCCAGGCTAAGCTCATTCCCTCCCTTCTGTACCCATGCCTCCCCTTAAGACTTCAGGCCTGCTGTAAACTTCACATCTACCTCTGCCCCTTCTCATGAATCCCCCATCCACATTCTATCTATCATTGTCCCAAACCAGTGCCCTGATGACATTCCTATATCATTCTCGCAGATAACAACAAGTGGTGAGAGATCTGGTGGAAGGATGAAAGGGACAAAGGGCAAGACATCGTCCAGCACTAAAACTCGTGGAGAGACTTGCGAACCCGTTCTGGCATCGCTCCCTCAAGAGCCAGTGAACGCGGGCTTGACAGCCCCAGAGGAACCTGCTCCATCCATCGAGAGTGTCCACGTTCCTCGTGAAGATCAGGCCAGCTCTCCGACCCCGAGCGGGTCCAAAGACCCAAAAAACAACAATGAATAGGTCTGGGAGCTGACTGATGGTTTTGAAGTCACTGAAAAAATTTTATCACACTTACTTTGTGTGATGGTGACAATAAAATCAGATGTGAAAATATATATGCCACTCTCAGTCTCTAACGCGAAAAGGAGGGGTACTTGGGGGAAGGGAAGACAGGGTACATGATAGGAAAGGACTTTGGTTTCTACAAGGTTTGGAGAGGAATGAACAACCACCTGATAGGCAGACACTGGGGGGTCAGAACTGAACTCAGGTATTCATCCCCATGAAGATTTATTTTACTGAATAACAAGGAAAATATCAATGAATATGTCTGGGAGCTAGCCCATGGTCTTGAGTTCATAGGGGAATTTGACCACACTTACTTTGTGTGATGGTGACAATAAAATCAATCAGATGTGAAAATATGTATGCCATTCTCAGTCTCTAGTGGTGGAGTAGGATGGGGGAGTTGGGGGAAGAGAAGAAAGGGGAGATGATAAGAAGGAATTTTAGTTCTACCAGGTTGGGAGGGAGATGAACCACCTGATAGGCAGACATTGGAGGATCAGAAGTGAACTAGGTTATTCATCCCCCTGAAGATTTATTTTACTGAATATCAGGGAAAACCCTGAGTATTCCTACATGCCAGATGCTAGGAATTCAGCATGGTTCAGGGCTTTTACATCAATATGAACTGTGGGTGGCAGTTCAAGTCCCAAGACATGCAGCACACCAACTATAGGACGCCTACCTCCTTGTGGTTTTTCTCACACTCCTCATGATGAACTCATGTACTTAGACCCTCAGAAGGGCCAAAGACTTCATCCCATCAAAGGTCCCAATGTATAACAAAGACAGTAATCTTGACTGAAAGCTGCAAGTGCAGCCAAGGTTTAACCTACCACTTCAGAAACTGCTGGAGGAATAGGTCAGCAAGGAGCTGTCTGTCAACCAGTATTTCTAACAGACATGAATGCAGTAATGTCTCAAGGGTGTTTTATTTATTTATTTATTTATTTAATTAGTTAGTTAGTTAGTTAGTTAGCTACCTAGTTATTTATTTAGTTAGTTATTTAATTTTGTTTTTTCTAGACAGGGTTTTTCTGTGTAGTCCTGGCTGTCCTGGGACTCACTCTGTAGACCAGGCTGGCCTCAAACTCAGAAATCTGCCTGCCTCTGCCTCCCGCCTGGCTTACAGGGTGTTTTAAAATAACTGTGTCTTTCCATATAGCTGTACTCTGTTTTTTCTAACACTTTTTCAGTCCCTTTAGGAGGTATCCTAAAAAAGATTTATACAAGGGCTATTTGTTAAAGAGTGAAGTGGTGTTGGTGAAATGATTTATTTGATTCCTCTCACAAGCATGTGGGACCTGAGTTTGATCTCCAGGACACACATTATAAAAGGAAGAACCTCATGAGCTGTGTATGTTGATATAACCTTTTAATCTCAGCAGTCAAGAGGCAGAGACAGGCATATCACTATGAGGCTATTAGTGAGACCTTTTTTAAAAAATAAAGTTTAAAATATATTTGTAGTGTTAAGAAAACTTTTATTTACTTGTTAGCCAGCTTGCCCACCCTACTTGGTAAATCCCAAGGGAGTGATATACCTTGGTTCTTGTTGTTGTAGTGTTCTTTTGTTCCTGTGGTTTTGAAGGACAGCACCTGTGAATCTAGAATGTTGTCCTATGCTACACACACAGGGATATACCCATAGCCATCCTTCGTGCATCCAGTCATACTCACAAGAACACATGCATATACACATATATACACAAATAATAAAAGGCCAATACATCAAATATGTATATTTGATGCCAATTTCATATACCTACAACTACATGGTCATCATTATGAGAATGAGTATACCCAGAACTAACTATAATTTTCTAATTTCGGTGTCTCCCTTTTGTGTCGCTGTTGTGAAATACCAAAATATTAAAACTTCATAAAGCAGAAGTTCATGTTCTGAGTTTGGGTGGAAAAAAATTAATGTTCGGTAGCTCCATTTTCTTGCCCTCTACTAAAGTTCTTTAAATGTTTTGATTTTTATCTATTCTTTGAGAATTTAATATGTATACAATATATTTTAAAACATATTCATACCTGTACCTCCTAACTTTCTTTATACAGGCCTTTAATTCCCTCTCAACTTTCTAACCTATTTTTTGTTTTATATTAAATCCCTCTGAAATCAGTATTGGCAATATGTTCAGGGCAGTAAGGCCATCCTCTAGAGTATGGGCAAAATAAAACAGAAGAAAATGCACTCGTTTTACTCCTATTACCATCAACTCTCAATACCTTTCAGCTTAAGATTGGGTTCCAACATCCCCCCCTTACAGAATACTAGAATGCTTCTTGTACAGATATCCTCCCATTCTTTAATAGGCAACCACAATTGCTGTGAGTTCATGATTGCATTGGTCTTGTCATATCCACAAGATACTTCTGTGTTCTGGTCTTCCCCAATGCCTAGTTCTTCTTTAGATATTTTCTTTATTTACATTTCAAATGTTGCTGGGGTGGGGGCGTGGTGGTGGTGGTGGTGTTGGAGGCACACACCTGTAATCCCAGCACTCGGAGTCAGAGGCAGGTGGATTTCTGAGTTCAATGCCAGTCTGGTCTACAAAGTGAGTTCCAGGACAGCCAGGGCTATATAGAGAAACCCTGTCTCGAAAAAAACAAATCCAAAAAAACACAACAAAACAAAACGAAAAATCAAATGTTATCCTCACACATCATTTCCCCTCAAAAAACCCCCTATCCCATCCCCCTCCCTTGCTCACTAACCCACCCACTCCTGTTTCACTGTCCTGGCATTTCCTAACACTTGGGTCACAGGACCAAGGGCCACTCCTCTCATTGATGTCAACCAAGGCCACTCTCTGCTAAATATGCAGCAGGAGCCATGGGTCCCTCCATGTTTCTTCTTTGGTTAGGGGTTTAGTCCCTGGGAACTCTGGTGGTACTAGTTAGTTCATGTTGTTGTTCCATCTATGGGACTGCAAACCCCTTCTGCTCCTTCGTCCTTTTTTAGCTCATCTACTGGGGAGGAGTGTGCTCAATCCAGTGGTTGGCTGTGAGCATCCCTTTATGTATTTGTCAGGCATCAGTGGAGCATCTCAGGAGACAACTATATCAGGCCCCTGTCAGCAAGCAATTCTTGGCATCCTTAGTTCTTAAGGTCTTTCTGCCACATCCTAATATTCCCTGAGCCTTAAGGGTAGTGAGTGATATAGATGTTCCATATAGGGCTGATCATTCCACTATCACTACTTATCTGTATTTTTAGTATCTGTGAGTCTCAGTGTTGAGTGCTGTCAATTTCAAGAAGCTTCTCTGCAGAGTGTTGAAGGCTGTACTAATATATGGATACAATTTTTGTTAGATATTTGCTTAATTGATATTTCAAATGGTAACACCTTTTCGAGATACCCCCTCTGATAACTCCCTATACCATTCCCCTTCCTCTGCTCACCAATCCCCCATTTCCTGAATTGCATTTCCCTATTCTGGAGAATCATGCATTCATAGGACAAATAGACTCTCCTGTCATTGATGTCTGAAAAGATCATCTTCTTCTACAGATGTAGCTGGAGCCGGGGGTCCTTCCATGTGTACTCTTTTGTTAGTGGTTTAGTCCCTGGAAACTCTGGGGTTACTGGTTGGTACATGTAATTGTTCCTCCTGCAGGGCTTCAAAACTCTTCAGCTCCTTGAGTCCTTTATCTCGCTGTTCCATTGGGGAGCCTATGTTCATTCTATTGGTTGGATGTGAGGTATGGGTATTTTTTCCACTTTCCAATAAGAATCAAAGTATCCACACTTAGGTCTTCTTTTTTTGAGCTTCCTGTGGTCTGCGAAATGTATATTGGGTATTGTGAGCTTTGGGGCCACATATCAGCAAGTACATACCATGTGTGTTCTTTTGTGATTGGGTTACCTCACTAAGGATGATATTTTCTAGCTCCATCCATTTGCCTAAGAATTTCATGAATTCACTGTTTTTAATAGCTGAGTAGTGCTCCATTGGTAAATGGAGCATATTTTATGTATACATTCCTCTGTTGAGGGACATCTTTCCAGCTTCTGGCTATTATAATAAGGCTGCTATGAATATAGTGGAGCATGTATCTTTCTTAACAGTTGAAGCATCTTCTGGGTGTATACCCAGGAGTGGTATAGCTGGGTCCTCCGGTAGTTCTATGTCCAATTCTCTGAGCAACCACCAAACTGATTTCCAGAGTGGTTGTAACAGCTTGGAATCCCACCAGCAATGGAGGAGTGTTTCTCTTTCTCCACATTCTCTACACCATCTTTTGTCACCTGAGTTTTTGATCTTGGCAATTCTGACTGGTATGAGGTAGAATCTCAGGATAGTTTTGATTTGCATTTCCCTAATGACTAAGGATGTTAATCATTTCTTTAGGTGCTTCTCAGACATCGACTATTCCTCAGTAAGAATTTTTTATTTAGCTCTGTAAACCATTTATTAATAGGGATATTTGGTTCATTGGAATCAAACTTCCTGAGTTCTTGGTGTATGTTGGACATTAGCCCTCTATCAGATGTAGGATTGGTAAAGATCTTTTCCCAATCTGTTGGTTGTCATTTTGTCCTATTGACAGTGACCTTTTTCTTACAGAAGCTTTGCAATTTTATGAGGTCCCATTTGTCAATTCTTTTTTTTAATTTTCTATATTCTTTGTTTACATTCCATATGCTTTCCCCTTTCTCAATTCCCCCCTCCCCATATGTCCCATAAGCCCTCTTTTCTCCATCCATTCTCCAATCACCCCCCTCCTTTTCCCTGTCCTGGTACTCCCCTACAATGCTGTATCAAGCCTTTCCAGGATCAGGCCCTCGCCTTCCTTCTTCATGGGAATCATTTGATATGCTAATTGTGTCTTGAGTATTCAGGGCTTCTGGGATAATTAATATCCATTTATCAGTGATTACTTTCCATGTGTATCCTTTTGTGCTTGGGTTACCTCCCTTAGCATGATATTTTCCAATTCCAACCATTTGCCTAAAAATTTCATGAATTCATTGTTTTTAATTGCTGAGTAGTATTCCATTGTGTAAATATACCACATTTTCTGTATCCATTCCTCCACTGAGGGACATCTGGGTTCTTTCCAGCTTCTGGCTATTATAAATAATGATGCTATGAACATAGTGGAGCATGTTTCCTTATTGCATGTCAGGGAATCCTCTGGGTATATGCCCAGGAGTGGTATAGCCGTGTCCTCCAGAAGTGTCATGGCCAGTTTTCTGAGGAACCACCAGACTGATTTCCAAAGTGGTTGTAACATCGTACAATCCCGCCAGCAGTGGAGGAGTGTTCCTCAGCATAAGCTATTAATGTTCTATTCAGGAAATTCTCCCAAGTGCCCATGTGCTCCAGGTTCTTTGCCACTTTCTCTTCTATTAAATTCAGCGTATCTGGTTTTATGTGGCAGTCCATAATCCACTTGGACTTGAACTTTGTACAGAAAGATAACAGTGGATCAATTTGCATCATTCTACATGTTGACTGCCAGTTGACCCAGCACCATTTGGTGAAAATGCTGTGTTTTTTCCACTGGATGGTTTTAGATCCTCTGTCAAACTACAAGTGACCATAGGTGTAAAGGTTCATTTCTGGGTCTTCAATTCGATTCCATTGATCTACCTACCTGTCACTATACCAATACCAAGCAGTTTTTATTACTATTGCTCTGTAGCATAGCTTGAGTTCAGGTATGGTGATTCCAACAGAAATTCTTTTATTGTTGAGAATAGTTTTTGCTACACTGAGTTTATTGTTATCCCACATAAATTTGGAAATTGCTCTTTCTAACTCTATGAAGAAGTGAGTTGGAATTTTGATGGGGTTTGCATTGAATTTGTAGATTGCATTAGGCGAGATGGCTATTTTTACTATATTAATCCTGCTAATCCATCAGCATGGTAGATCTTTCCATCTTCTGAGATCTTCTACAATTTCCTTCATCAGAGACTTGATGTACTTGTCATTAAGATCTTTCACTTACTTGGTTAGAGTCACAACAACATATTTTTTATTATTTGTGGCTATTGTGAAGGGTGTCATTTCCTTAATTTATTTCTCAGCCTCTTTATCTTTTGAATATAGGAAGGCTACTGATTTGTTTGAGTTGATTTTATATCCAGCCACTTTGCTGAAGTTGTTTATCAGATGTAGGAGTTCGCTGGTGTAATTATTGGTATGACTGAAGTATGTTGTCATATCATCTTCAAATAGTGATACTTTTACTTCTTCCTTTCCAATTTGAATCCATTTGACCTACTTTTGTTGTCTAATTACTCTATCTAGGACGCTGAATACTATGTTGTATATGAAACAGATAGGGAGAGAGTGGACAACCTTGCCTAGTCCCTGATTTTAGTGGGATTGCTTCAAGCTTCTCTCCATTTAGTTTGATACTGGCTACTGATTTGCTCTGTATTGCTTTTACTATGTTTCTTACGGGCCTTGAATTGTTAATTTTTCCAATTCTTTTATCAGGAAGAGGTGTTGGATTTTTTCAAATGCTTTCTCAGCACCTAATGAAATGACCATGTGGGATTTTTCTTAGAGTTTGTTTATGTAGTGGATTACATTGATGGATTTCCATATATTGAACCATCCTTGTGTAACTGGGATGAAGCCTACTTGGAAATGGTGAATGATCGTTTTGATGTGTTCTTGGATTGCCAAGCATTTTATTGAGTATTTTTGCATCAATATTCATAAGGGAAATTGGTCTAAAGTTCTCTTTCTTTGTTGGGTCGCTGTGTCGTTTGGGAATCAGAGTAATTGTGGCTTCATCAAAGAATTAGGGTAATGTTACATCTGTTGTTATTTCATGGAATATTTGAAGAGTATTGGCATTAGGTCTTCTTTGAAGGTCTGATAGAGCTCTGCATTGAACCCATCTGGTCCTGGGATTTTTTTGATTGTGAGATTATTAATGCTTCTATTTCATTAGATGTCATGGGATTGTTCAGATCATTTATCTGAGACTGATTTAACTTTGATAACTGGTACCTGTCTAGAAAATTGTCCATTCCATCTAGATTTTCCAATTTTGTTGAGTATAGCCTTTTGTAGTAGGATCTGATGATTTTTTTTGGATTTCCTCAGTATCTGTTATGCCTCCCTTTTCATTTCTGATTTTGCTGATGTGGATACTGTTTCTGTGCCCTCAGGTTAGTTTGGCTAAGTGTTTATAGATCTTTTTAGTTTTCTCAAAGAACAAGCTCCTGGTTTTGTTGATTCTTTGTATAGTTCTTTTTGTTTCTACTTGATTGATCTCAGTCCTGAGTTTGACTATTTCCTGCCATCAGCTCCTCTTTTGTATATTTGCTTCTTTTTGTTACAGAGCCTTCATCTGTGCTGTTAAGCTGTTAGTGTATGCTTTTTCCAGTTTCTTTTTGGAGGCACTCAGAGCTATGGGTTTTCCTCTTAACTCGGATTTCATTGTGTCCCATAAGTTTGCATATGTTGTGCCTTTGTTTTCATTAAATTCTAAAGTCTTTAAATTTGTTTTTTATCTCTTCCTTTACCAATTTTCATTGAGAAGGATGTTGTTTGGTTTCCATGTGTATGTGGACTTTCTGTTGTTTTTGTTGTTGTTGAAAACCAGCCTTAGTTTGTGGTTATTTGGTGTGGTGAATGGAATTATTTCAGTCTTCTGCTGAGGTCTGTTTTGTGATCGAGTAAATGGTCAATTTTGGAGAAGGTACATTAAAGTGCTGAGAAGAAGGTATAATATTCTTTTGTTTTAGGATAAAATGTTCTATAGATACCTGTTAAATCCTTTTGGTTCATAACTTCTGATAGTTTCACTGTGTTTATGTTTAATTTGTGTTTCCCTGATCTGTCCATTGATGAGAGTGGGGTGTTGAAGTCTCCCACGATTATTGTGTGGGGTGCAATGTATGCTTTGAGCTTTGGCAAAGTTTCTTTTTATGAATGTGGGTGCCCTTTTATTTGGAGCATATATTTTCAGAATTAAGAGTTCATCTTGATAGATATTTTTCCTTGATGAGTATGAAGTGTCCTTCCTAATCTTATTTTGATTACATTATGCTGGAATTTGATTTTATTTGCTATTAGAATGGCAACACCAGCGTGTTTCTTGGGAGCATTTGCTTGGACAATTGGTTTCCAGCCTTTTACTCTGAGGTAGTGTCTGTTTTTATGCCTGAGGAGAGTTTCCTGTACACAGAAAAATGTTGGGTCATGCTTATGTATCCAGTCTATTAGTCTCTGTCTTTTTATTGGAGAATTGAGTCTACTGATATTAAGGAGAAGTGATTTTTGGTTCCTGATATTTTTGTTATTAGAGGTGGAGTTATGTTTTTATGTCTCCTTTTTGGTTTGTTAAAAGAAGATTCATTTCTTGCTTTTTTTAGTGTGTAGTTTCCCTCCTTTTGTTGGTGTTTTCCATTCATTATCCTTTGAAGGGCTGGATTTATGGAAAGATATTGTGTGAATTTGTTTTTGTCATGGAATACTTGGTTTCTCCCTCTATGATAATTGAGCGTTTTGCTGGGTATAGTAGCCTAAGTTGGCATTTGTGTTCCCTTAGCCCTGTATGACATCTGCCCATGATCTTCTGGCTTTCATAGTATCTAGTGAGTAGTCTGGTGTAATTCTGATAGGTCTGCCTTTATATGTTACTTGAACTTTTCCCCTTTCTGCTTTTAATATTGTTTCTTTGTTAATGCATTTGGTGTTTCAATTATTATGTTACAGGGAAATTTCTTTTCAAGTCAAATCTATTTTTGAGTTCAATAAGCATCACTTCCTTTAAGTTAGGGACGTTTTCTTCTATAATTTTTTGAAGACATTTACTGGCCCTTTAATTTGGAATTCTTCACTCTCTTCTCATTTTGCCCTGGATTTCCTGGATGTTTTGATTTAGGTGCTTTTTGCATTTTTCATTTGCTTTGACTGTTGTTTCAGAGCTTTCTATGGTATCTTCTGCATCTGAGATTCTCTCTTCTATCTCTTGTATTCTGTTGTTGATGCTTGGATCCATGACTTCTGGCTTCTTTCCTAGGTTTTCTATGTACAAAGTTGTTATTTATTATTTCCACAATAATATATTTTAAGTTTTTAAAATCATTTCTTGAAAAAGTTTTAATATAGTTTCTGTTTTTTTAAAGCATTTTTTTTTATTCGATATAGTCTTTATTTACACTTCAAGTGATTTTTCCTTTCCTGGATACCACCTCCCCAAAAGTCCCATAAGCACTTTTCCCTCCACCTGTTCCCCAATCCACCCCTTCCCAATTCCCTGTCCTGGTATTCCCCAACAGGGCTGCACTGAGCTTTTCCCGGACCAGGGGCCACTCCATCGTTCTTCTTGGGCATCATTTGATATGTGAATTATGTCTTGGGCATTCCAAGCTTCTAGGTTAATATCCATTTATTAGTGAGTGCATACCATGAGAGTTCCTTTGAGACTGGGTTACCTCACTTAGGATGATGTTCTCCAGTTCCATCCATTTATCTAAGGATTTCATGAATTCATTGTTTCTAATTGCTGAGTAGTATTCCATTGTATATATATACCACAGTTTCTGTATCCATTCATCCATTGAGGGATATCTGGGTTCTTTCCAGCTTCTGGCTATTATAAATAAGGCTGCTATGAACATAGAGGAGCATGTGTCCTTATTACATGCTGGGGAATCCTCTTGGTATATGACCGGGAGTGGTATAGCGGGATCCTCTGGAAGTATCATTTCCAGTTTTCTGAAGAACCACCAGACTGACTTCCAGGGTGGTAGTACCAGCTTGCAATGCCCCAGCAGTGGAAATCTTACAAAAGCTTAAAACATACATCATACCCCACACAATAATTATGGGGGACTTAAACACCCCACTCTCTTCAGTGGACTGATCACAGAAACATAAGCTCAAGAGTCACAGTCACAGTGAAACTAACAGAAGTTTTGGACCAAATGGACTTAATAGATATCTATAAAACATTTCATCCTAAATCAAAAGGATATACCTTCTTCTCACCACCTCATGGTACCTTCTCAAAAATTGACCATATAATTGGTCACAAAACAGACCTCAAAACATATAAGATGGTCAAACTAATTCCATGCCTCCTTTCAGATCACTATGTAATAAGGTTCATCTTCAATAGCATCCAAAACAGAAAAAAGCCCACATACACATGGAAGCCGACCAATTCTCTACTCAATGATAACCTTGGACAAGAAAGAAATAAGGAAATAAATCAAAGACTTTTTAGAATTTAATGAAAATGAAGGTACAACATACTCAAATTTATGTGACACAATGAAAGCACTGCTAAGAGGAAATCTCATAGCTCTGGGTGCCTCCAAATAGAAGCTGGAGAGAGCATACACTAGCTGTTTAACAGAACACCTGAAAGCCCTGAAACAAAAAGAAGCTAATACACCCAAGAAGAGTAGAAGGCAGGAAATCATTAAACTCGGGGCTGAAATCAACCAAGTTGAAACCAAAATAACTATACAAAGAATAAACAAAACTAGAAGCTGGTTCTTTGAAAAAATCAACAATATAGATAAACCTTTAGCCCGACTAACCAGAAGGTACAGAGACAGTACCCAAATTAACAAAATCAGAAATGAAAAGTATGATATAACAACAGAAACTGAGGAAATCCAAAAAATAACATATCCTAGTACAAAAGCCTATATTCAGCAAAACTGGAAAATCTGGACGAAATGGACAATTTTCTAGACAGACACCAATTACCAAAATTTATTCAGGATCAGATAGACCATTGAAACGAACCCATAACCCCTAAAGAAATAGAAGTGGTCATTGACAGTCTCCCAACCAAAATAAGGACAGGACAAGATGGCTTTAGTGTAGAATTCTATCAGACATTCAAAGGAGACCTAATGCCAATACTCTTAAAACTATTCCACAAAATAGAAACAGAAGGAACATTACCCAACTCATTCTATGAAGGCTCAATTTCGCTGATACCAAAACCACACAAAGATCCAACAAAAACAGAATCTTAGACCAATTTCCCTTATGATTATCAATGCAAAAATAATAAAATTCTTGCCACCCGAATCCAAGAACACATCAAAACAAGCATTCACCATGACCAAGTAGGCTTCATCCCAGGGATGCGGGGATGGTTCAATATATGGAAATCCATCAATGTAATCCAATACATAAACAAACTCAAAGAAAAAAGCACATGGTCATTTCATTAGATGCTGAAAAATCATTTGACAAAATTCAGCATCCTTTCATGTTAAAGGTCTTGGAAAGAACAGGAATTCAAGGCCCATATCTAAACATAGTAAAAGCAATATACAGCGAATCAGTAGTCAATATCAAACTAAAAGGAGAGATACTTGAAGTAATCCCACTAAAAACAGGGACTAGAAAAGGCTGCCCATTCTCCATATTTATTCAATATAGTACTTGAACTTCTAACTAGAGCAATTAGACAACATAAGGAGGTCAAAGGGATACAAATTGGAAAGGAAAAATTCAAAGTATCACTATTTTCAGATGATATGATAGTATACATAAGCGAACCAAAAAACTCTACCAGAGAACTCCTACAGCTGATAAACAACTTCATTAAGGTGGCTGGTTATAAAATTAACTCAAGCAAATCAGTAGCCTTCCAGTACTCAAAGGATAAACAAAGTGAGAAAGAAATTAGGGAAACGACACCATTCACAATAGCCACAAACAATATAAAGTATCTTGGTGTGACTCTAACCAAACAAGTGAAAGATCTGTATGACAGGAACTTCAAGTCTTTGAAGAAAGAAATCAAAGAAGACCTCATATGATGGAAAAATCTTCCTTGCTCTTGTATTGGCAGGATTAATACAGTAAAAATGGCCATCTTACCAAAAGGAATCTACAGATTCAATGCAATCCCCATCAAATTCCCAACTCAATTCTTCATAGACTTAGAACATTTCTCAAATTCATCTGGAATAACAACAACAACAACAAAAAAAACAGAATAGCTAAAACTATTCTCAACAGTAAAAGAATTTCTGGGGGAATCAGTGTCCCCGACCTCAAGCAATACAAGAATTGACAAAAGGGACCTGATAAAATTACAAAGTTTCTGTACAGCAAAGGACACCATCAAAAGGACAAATCGGCAACCAACAAATTGGCAAAAGATCTTCACCAATCCTACATCAGATAGAGGGCTAATATCCAATATATGTAAAGAACTCAAAAAGTTAGACTCCAGAAAACCAAACAACCCTATTAAAAAATGGGGTACAGAGTTAAAGAATTCTCACCTGAAGAACTTCGGATGGCGGAGAAACATCTTAAAAAATACTCAACTTTATTAGTCATTAGGGAAATGCAAATCAAAACAACCCTGAGATTTCACCTTACACCAGTCAGAATGGCTAAGATTAAAAATTCAGGAGACAGCAGGTGTTGGAGAGGATGTGGAGAAAGATGAACACTCCTCCACTGCTGGTGGGGTTGCAAATTGGTACAACCACTCTGGAAATCAGTCTGGCGGTTCCTCCGAAAACTGGGCACCTCACTTCCAGAAGACCCTGCTATACCACTCCTGGGCATATACCCAAAAGATTCCCCAGCATGTAATAAGGATACATGCTCTACTATGTTCATAGCAGCCCTATTTATAATTGCCAGAAGTTGGAAAGAACCCAGGTATCCCTCAACAGAAGAATGGATGCAAAAAATGTGGTATATGTACACAATGGAGTACTATTCAGCCATTAGAAACAATGAATTCATGAAATTCTCAGGCAAATGGATGGAGCTGGAGAACATCATACTAAGTGAGGTAACCCAGACTCAAAAGATGAATTATGGTATGCACTCACTAATAAGTTAATTAACCTAGAAAACTGGAATACCCAAAACATAATCCACACATCAAATGAGGTAGAGGAAGAACAGAGGAGTGGTCCCTTGTTCTGGAAAGACTCAGTGAAGCAGTATAGGGCAAAATCAGAACAGGGATGTGGGAAGGGTTGGGTGGGAAAACAGTGGGAGGGAAGGGGACTGATGGGACTTTCAGGGAGTGGGGGTCCAGAAAATGGGAAATCATTTGAAATGTAAATAAATATATCAATAAATTTAAAAAAAAACTACAGAGCAATAGTGATAAAAACTGCATGGTATTGGTACAGTGATAGGCAAGTGGATCAATAGAATAGAATCGAAGACCCAGAAATGAACCCACAGAATTATGGTCACTTGATCTTTCATAAAGGAGCTAGAACAATCCAGTGGAAAAAAGATAGCCTCTTCAACAAATGGTGCTGGTTCAACTGGAGGTCAGCAAGCAAGAAAATGCGAATTGATCCATTCTTATCTTCTTGTACTAAGCTCAACTCCAAGTGGATCAAGAACCTCCACATAAAACTAGACAAACTGAAACTAATAGAAAAGAAGTTGGGGAAGACCCTTGAGGACATGGGCCCCTTGTGATTTTTTCTACCTCCATTTTGAGATCCTGGATAGTTTTATTCTATCCCTTCACCTGCTTTGTTGTGCATTCCTGTCATTCTTTAAAGGTTTCTACCTGTTTACCTGTGTTCTCCTGTAATTCTTTAAGGGAGTTATTTATGTCCTTCTTGAAGCCTTCTATCATCATCATGAGCTGTGATTTTAAATCCAAATTTTGCTTTTCTGGTGTGTTGGGGTGTCCAAAACTTGCTGTTGTGGGAGAATTGGGTTCAGATGCTTGCATGTTGCCTTGATTTCTGTTGGTTAACATTCATACATTTGCCTTTGCCATCTGGTTATCTCTGATGTTAGTTGGTTCTGCTGTCTCTGGCGGGCTCTTGTCCCTCCTCTGGGCCTTCAAGACTGTCTCAGCATCCCTGTGTGACTGGCTCTTCCCTGGCACAGAGTGCTGTGGCACTGGCATCTCTGTGCAGGTGGAGCCCAGACTGACTCTGTCCCAGCTTCTCTGCCACTCTTGTTTTCCCTGTGCTCCTTGCTGAAAACTCCCACTGAGTTGCAGGAGAGAAGATGGCAGCCTCAGCTCCAAAGCAGGGAGCCAAATCACTCACTCCCTGCAAAGCAGTTATCCACTGGTAGAATAAGTGCACAGACAACTGTGGAGCTGCCCAGCTCCTGGGTGCAGATGGAGTCTGGATGGACCCAGCTGCTCTGCCATTCCTGGCTGTACCTGCCCACTCAGTCACTGGAGAGAAGATGGATAAAAATTTGAGTGTTATTTATTTACTTTTGTTATCTTCATGTGTGTGTGTGTGTGTGTGTGTAAACATCCATGTTTATTCATCCATGAAAGCCTTGGGAGTTGATCCTTGCGTATCATGAGAGTTCCAGGAATTGAACTTAAGTTGTTTGACTTGACATTAAGTAAGTGCCTTTATATATGGTGTTGGGTTAGAATGGTGGCTAGTATTCAGACAGATCACACCAGACAATCACAGCTCCACAGGAGTAGAAGGTTTATTAGGGGAGAAGTGGTAAGAGAATTGGATGATGTGGGGCAATGAAGAAGTGACAATGTCATGGGGCTCTGCCTTTTATTCATGCCATGATGTAATCACACATACTACCTCACACAGGAATGTTATGCACCTGTAAATGCTGGGAATGTATGGCAGTTGCCATGGCAATAGATGGGCTGAGTCTTGCTGCCTATGGGACATGTCAACACTATATTTGGACAGTGTGGGCTCTGATGCCGACATACCACCCTTTTTCTTATCATAAAGGGAAGAAAAAATTTGGAGGTGGAAGCCAATGGTGAAAGGGAAATAGAAGTTCCATATCTCTTAAACTGCTTTCTGTTGTCTAAGGACATAGTTTCGGGGTTTAACTGACTTTCACCATCTGGGGTTCAGTTTGGTAAACAGTCACATCAGGCTCATCTGTGGACAGCAGCTCCTCTATGGTCAGGGGTAGGTAATCCTGTAACAGGAATTGATTAATTATTTGATTAGATTTTTTTTTGATTTTTCATTGAAGGATTGTAGAAACAAGATTAATGAGTCAGGGAGCAAAAAATAATCCCAAGAAAATAACTAGAAAAAGTGTGGAAAAAGTGAGTATCCACTTCCATATTGGCTTTTCAAAAATCCAGGATTAAGAGGCCTCACAGTCCCTGAGATTCTGGATGTCTGATTGTAGCTGCTGTATTTTATTTCTCACTATACCAAATTGGCTGATGTAGAAACAGCATGCTTCTGGGAGGAACAGGCAAAGACCATCTTCTTCTGATGTCAGGACATCTAGCACCTGTCAGCTCTGACACACTACTGCAGTGAAAGAACTGATGTGTTTCTGGGTGGTGAACATAGTTTCAGACATTTCTTGAAAACTGGTGCTAAGCTTGGAAATGAACTTACTGTATTGGGTGATGGAAGTAGTTTTCCCTGAAATTCACATAAGAGCACCTATGGCTATTCCCACAGTGACCAGGAGTCGCACAATCTGAACTGCTCTCATGTTGGGCAGGTATATGTACAACTAGGATTGGTAGGGCCTCATTTCCGTGGATTACTCCTGTTCAGGGTAAAGGAATATCAATGTGCTAACTCCTGACCAGCTGGCAGCTAGGTGATGATATAACTGAGTGCCACAAAGAATTGCTGTGGCTTAGACTGCAGGACATTGTGGCAGAGATGAGGTATCAAAAGTTGTAGTTTTATTGAAGTCTATGGAGCTTAGCATTCCTACCGAACATTTTCCAGAGTTCTTAAAATAGTTTGCCAAGCCAAAAAGAGGAATAGAGAAAATGTATGCAGTCCTGGAAACCTCAGAGTCAGGCAGCTGATAAGAGGTGAGGTAACATTATTTAGCAGTATCACTGAAAAGGCTGCAAGTTTTAGTTGTGAGCTAGTTACAGGGAGTATACATAGCCAGCAATCTTTAAAGAGACCAGGTTGTGTGACATTAAGGAGTTGATATGCCAGAGGTCAATGTCAGAAACAAAACGCAAAATGACAAGTTAGTGTCATTTATGCAAGGAGGTGTCAAGGACTTAAGGAGCTCAGAGGAGTTTTTGATTACTTCTACTTTTCTGACATCTAGAGTTTGGAGAACTGAGACATATTTTCTGTGGATGTGAGTAGTACTTACTGGGGACCTAGCTTAGTTTTTATGGTCTTCTTTTTCCCACCTGGGATTCCATGGGTCTTTGTACAGGCTAGTTTTGTGTGTCAACTTGACACAGGCTAGAGTTATCACAGAGAAAGGAGCTTCATTTGGGGAAGTGCCTCCATGAGATCCAGCTGTGGGGCATTTTCTCAATTAGTGATTAAGTGGAGAGGGCCACTTGTGGGTGGTACCACCTTTGGGCTGGTGCTCTTGGGTTCTGTAAGAGAGCAGGATGAAAAAGTCAGGGGGAGCAAGCCAGTAAGAAACATCCCTCCATGGCCTCTGCATCAGCTCCTGCTTCCTGACCTCTTTTAGTTCCAGTCCTGACTTCCTTTAGTGATGAACTGCAATGTGGAAGTGTAAGCTGAATAAACCCTTTCCTCCCCAACTTGCTTCTTGGTCATGTTGCTTGTGCAGGAATAGAAACCCTGACTAAGACAGTCTTGTATATAGAAAAAGAGTGTCCTGCATTGTTGATAGTAGTGATTGGTCCACAATGCTAGCACATGTATCTAGCAAGGCCAATACAGGCATCCTCCATATGCATCTGACCACTTTTTTATAATCATCTTTTGTCTGGTCAAAGAGAAATCAAATGAAGCAATCATATTTAGATGGGATTACAGATACAGGGATGACAGTAATTTGGATTGGGTTTCTGGCATCCAGGAATGGAGCAGTTTCCTGACCCAATTGGAAAGACTATGTTATCAGCAGGGTTTCCTGAACTTTAAATCTCCAGTGGTAAGGGCTACTCTGGATGGAAACAAACAGCAAGGGGTGGATGAGAAGCCAATACTAATCCAGTGAGGTCAGCTCCCAGAGCAGAGTATCATTTTCTGGGATTGGGGACAAAGTGGGTGGTCTCAATGTTTTCTGGTGATTAAGAGAGCATGGCCTTTAAGGGTTGACATATAGGAAGATGAATCATTTTAAGGAGGAGGGGTGAAATATTTGAGGTGAGACAGGTGGACCAAATGAGATAGCACCTCAAGTTTAGCAACTGTTTAAGTCACAAAAGAGGTGAGGGCCTCTGGTCTGGTGGGGATAGAAGAACTTGGTTTCCAATGTTGACAGGCAATAGACAGGGGAGAGTGTGTGCCTGTGGTCGATTGTGGTCAGCCAAGTTCCATAGGAGATAGTGGAGGTCACAAAATAATGGGGTAAGTAGATGGTCTGTGAGGGGAGAAAATTTAGATGAAAGATCAGGACTTAGGACTAGACTTCCATACATGATTTCAAAAGGAAGATGAGGAGAGGTTGCTTGGGGAGAGCTTGTAACCTGAAAAGTGCCAGAGATAGGAGTTTTGCACAATCGAGGCGAAGTTCCTGTGAGAGCTGGACAACAAGTGTGGCTTTTAAAAAACAATTAGCTCTTTCCACCTTTTTTTTTTTTTTTGAAGACTGGAAATGGTAGGGAATACGAAAATGCCAGGGGATGTCTAGGGCTTTAGATAGAGTTTGAGAAATTTGGAGTTGAGTAAATTCAGGACCATTGTCTACCTGGAAGGAGACTAGTACACCAAATTGGGATGATCTCTCAGAGGAGGAAATAAGAAGCTGTCTGAGTCCTTTTTATTAGTTGTGGGACATGCCTCTACACACCCCACAAAGTGTCCACCAAGAACAAGGGGCACATTTGACAGTGAATAGACAGGTAAAGTCAAGTTGCCAGTCAGTTCCAGGAAGGGAACCTCTAGCCTGATGGGTAGTAAAAGTGGTGCTACAATACATGGAGTTGGAATCTGACATCTGACAGATTTTGCAAGAAGCAGTGATATATTTTAAGAAACATAAATCTTCATGAGTAGGCTGTGGATGGGTCTTAACAAAGTAACACAAGGCTTGACTATTAGGATGAAAGAGTTGGTGAAAATAAGACAGAGTTTGACAGTGTAGGGAGTGAGGGTGGGAATGTGGGTTGCAGTGTAAGAATGTCCTGGGGAGGGTAAGATGAGTTTAGGCCCTTAAGGGCCATAGTTCTAGCTGCCACTTTGGCTCTGTTTTTTCCCTTGGAGACAATAGAGTCATCTGTCTGATGGGATCTGCAGTGGACAATTCCAATAGCTGTGGGGAGATGGGAGGCCTTTAGTATGGACATAATTTGATTTGCATTAGTTATTCATCCTCCTTTTGTCATAAGTAACCCATGCTCCTTCTAGATAGCAGCATGGGACAGGAGGATATAGAAAGCATATTTTGAGTCTTAATAGATGTTTAGGGATTAACTCTGTGCCAGTTGAAAGGCACAAGTAAAGGCTATTAGTTCAGCCTGTTGGTTTGTGGTGGGAGGAGGGAGGGCCTGTGCCTCAAACACCTCCAGGTCTGCCTGACACTATGGCATAGCCAACCCTTTGGGCTCCTTCATATAGAAAGGAGCTGCCATGTGTATACCAGATATAGATGGCCTGAGGCAATGCGCCCTGTGGGGTGTGTGTGTGTGTGTGTGTGTGTGTGTGTGTATGTGTGTGTGTGTGTGTGAAGGGTGAGGTAATAGTTCCTCTAAAGTTTCAGAGCCGGAGTGATATAGGGAGTTGTCAATATTTCCTTGAGAAAGATTGGAAATATTAAGAGGTAGGCATGATTGGAAGGTGAGTGTGGAGTCTTCTATTAGCACTACCTGAAGAGAAAGAACCCTGGAGTGAGGTAGAGTCTACAAGACTTTGCAACTTAGGAGCTGTGACAGGTTGTGATAAGAAAAGATCCAAGATAAATGACCCAAAGATTTTTTTGGACTCTCAAATAAGGAGTTCAATGGTTCCTAAAGTACAAATATAAGGTGCCCATCCCTGGATGGTTAGATCTAGCTTTTTTGACATGTATGCTACATATGTAAGAGAGGGTCCTAGTTGGTGACCTAGGATTCCAAAGGCACATCCCTCTTTTTCAGTTATGTAGAGGGAAAAAAGACAAATTAGGTCAGGGATGTGTAAAGCTGCAGCCTTAAGGAGAGCCTGTTGGAGCCTTTGAAAAGGCTTGCTAATATATATGGGAAGAGGTTTGTGGGTGAGGCCTAACACCACTTCATATAAGGTGGGAAAGGAGGGATAAGGAAGGAACCCAAGAACGTAAAAAAATGGCTTTTCCTAGGAATATTAGAATATCTTGCTATAGAAGGAACAGTTAGAGACTGAATCAGATTCTTTCTATCTAACCATTGTGGGTTGGGGTAATGGTTAGTCCCAAATAGATAACCTGAGAGGAGTGTTCAGTTGGACTTTAGAAGGTGAGATTCTGTAGCCCCCACTGGAAAGAAAATTTGAAAGAACAGAGATGTCAGCTTGGCTAAATTTTAGAGAGGGGCTACAGAAAAAAGTGCCATCTACATAATGAACAATCTTAGACTTAAGGAGAGAAAGTAAGTCAGCAGCCAGGGCCTGGCCAAATAGGTGTGGGCTATTGTAGAATCCCTGAGGTATAACAGTTCAGGTAAATTGGGTAGAAAAGTGGGTGTCAGATCTGTCCAGCCAAAGGCAAATATGTTCCGTGATGTGGCATCTAGAGGGATAGACAAAAACAAATCCTTGAGATCTAGGACATAGAAATGGGACGTCGCTGAGGGGTGCTGAAAAGAAGGGTATAAGGGTTAGCCACAAGAGACTAGAGGAGAACCACTGCAGAATTAATGGGCCTGGGTTCTTCAACCAGGTGATAGGTTCCATTAAGTTTCATAACTTCTAGTATAGGTGTGTTAAAGGGGGAAGAGGTAGGGAGAGGAAGGTAATCTTGTCCTTCTACCCTGACAATAGGGGAACAAGTGGGGAAGTGGGTCCCTGAAACTCCATCAAGACTGAGCAAGTGACCCCAGTATCTAAGAAGAAGGAAGATAGGCCACCCATGTGCCAGAATAACTACCCTGTGCTTCTTGCTACTGATGGCAGTGGTCAGGTCAAGGGAGCTTGGCTCTCTTCAGCCAAGGAGATAGGCTGGAGGGTTACCTGGGAGGGATGTCCCTCTATCCTGTGCAATGTGAGGACAATTGACAGCCCAATGTCTCTCCTGATGGCACGTAGGACATGGCCCCTTTGGCTTGTGGGGTTTAGGGCAAGCCCTCACCCAATGGCCTTGTTGACCACAATTTGTAGCAGGAGCCTGGGAATCTCTGAGCCTTAGAAGACCAGGATTCTGGGACAGTGGCTGGGGCTAGTCACACAGCCTTTGCCAGCATATGGTATTTTTGTCTGCTGGCCTTTTCGTTTCCCTCATGGTACACTTTAAAGGCCAGTGTCAAGACTGTGGAGTTAGGGATCCCTTCTCCAATCACCTAAGTTCAGCTTTTATGTCAGGGTAGCTCTGAGAAAAAAAGTCGGTCATCAGAAGTTGCTTACCTTCTGGGTTTTCAGTGTCTGGATTAGTACTTTGTAAAAGAGCTTTGCAAGGCTTTCTAAAAATTGAGATGGGTTTTCTTGTTTGTTCTAGAAGACCTCTTGGAGTTTTAAAGAATTTACTGACTTTAACGCTGCCCTGTGGAAACTGGCAGGAGGCAGATTATGAAACTATCTCTAGATAAATACCACCTGTGGAATTATAATTCCATTGAGGATCTTGGTCAGGTATTGTCTCAGATCTGATTGGAAATGTTTCATCTCTTTGATGAGTCTTGTCTTCATTTATTTTCTCCTGGTCTCAAACATGTCTGCATTTGCCAGGAAGTAAATTATTAGTGAGGATCATATGTACATCATGGAAAGTCAAGCTATAAGACTGAGTAATATACTGAAACTCTTTAATAAAGGCAGAGGCGTTAGAGGTATAGGAACCAAGCCTACTTTCTATTTGAGAAAATTCACTCAGCAAGAAAGGAACATGTATTCTGACAAGACCATCTACCCCAGCAACTTGCCTTAAAGGAAGGACCAATACTCGGTAAGGTGTCCCGGGGGGAAAAGGACTTGGGAGTTTTTCTGTGGCCTTAGAGTAAGTAATGGGAGGGCTGAAAATAGGTGCCAACGCATGGTGATTGGTGTGACTATAGCTGACACAGGAGGAGGAGGGGTCTGGAGAAGTCAAGTAAGGAGGCTCTGGGAGAGTCTGTTGAGAAGAAGAAACTGAGCTGGCATTTTAGGTTTTTGAAAGTGTAGCAACAGGTCTGCAGCAGAAAGGGAGTGATTAGTTAGCTGGATCAAGTGTTGTAGTGTCATCTGGTAGAGGTGTCAGAAGTTGGGTTGGGGAACGACAAGAACACAGCGAGGGGTTGATGCAAAGAAAGGTAAATGCTTGGACATAGGGGACCACTTTCCATTTACCAGACTGCTGGCAGTATGTATGACGATCCCTTAAAATAACTGGATCTAATGTTCTATTAAGTGGCCATTTAGAGCAGTTGTCTAGTGGGTACTGAATCCAGACCTTATTGTACAGGTATACCAACTTTGATGCCCTCAAGTCGAGTGTTAACTTCAAACATTTGAGATTTTTCAGGAGATATCCCAGTGGGGAACCTGGAGGCACAATCAAAGATGATGAGGTACCCATTGGGTGACAGAGATGTTGAACTATTTGTACCAGACTCCTGAGAAAAAGTTCAACAAGAAATTACAAATAAACAGCCAGGCTAGATGTCTAGGTCATCACATGATCAATCTAGGGACTAGGATGTCTCCGGGATTCTCCAGAAAGTGTCTCCACTTAGGCCTAGGCTTTTCTGAATGCCTGCAAGAGCCTGGGGTGGGGCTTTATAGAAAATGATTTTGAGAGGGGAGTCACCCAATTTTGTACATCTGCTAGGAGGCTGTTCATAGGCACTGTGGCCATGAAACACCAAACCCTTAGCCCTTACATTTTAGCGAGAACTTTCTGGGAGACCAGGTTCCTTACCATTGACTGGAGGAAAAAAACCTTACCAAACCATGGATGCTTGTGCAAGAATTTGAGCAGTCGAGTAGCTGGAGAAGTGGAGCTGTGCAGGTGGAGGACCCATACAAATGAGGTTTGGCCCATGAGTCTTAACCCACGTGGAAGATGCTAGCTGTGTGTTCTGCAGCAGATCTGTATTTGCCACAGCAGGAAGTGGCAGTGGTCTGCAGTTGCTGTGGCATAAATCCACATGGGGATGCCAGTGACTGCAGTGGCTGCAGCAGCTGCAGGTGGTCAAACAAACAGGGCACTCTGTGGGGGCAGGGGATGCAACAGGGGCAGTGGTTGAAATCCACAGGGCAAACAGTTGTGGTGGAGCTGGCAGCAGGAGGCAGTGGTCCACAAGGCTACAGCAGCAAGGTTGGTCATCAAGGTCCCTGCATCAGGTAACTGTAGACACTGAGGTGAGCACACAAGGTTCTAGAAATCCCCGAGTCTCTGCCCCCAAATGATGTGTTAGAATGGCAGCTCATATCCAGACAGATCACCCCAGGCCAGCACAGCTCCACAGGAGAAGAAGGTTTATTGGGGAAGAAGTGGGAAGAGAAAAGGATGAGGGGTGGGGGAATGAAAAATAGCAAGAAAAGGGGGCAAAGATCATAAGGCTCTGCTTTTATTGGGGTCATGACATAAGGAAGAGCACTGCCTCCCACGGGTAAGGTATAGGAAGATGAATGCTGGGAATATATGACTGTTGCCATGGAAAAAGACAAAGTAGTCCTTGTCGCCTATGGGTGACATCATCACTGGATTCAGAGACTGTCGGCTCCAATGCCAACATAAGGACTCATCTCAATAAAATTATATATTAAGAGAGCAGGTTGAAGCTATGTTAATTTATCACAATAAGAGTAGTAGGGCATTAAAACCTGCATTGAGCATAAGTCTTTCCCAGCCACCTGTCCTTGGCAGAGTTTACAGTGCTAGTTACAGGTTCTTCCCTGCAAAGTGACTTTAAATACAATCAGAAAACTATATGCAATGCTACAAGCAGAGAAAAGACATCCAAAGCCTTATGTAGCAGTGGATCATGAAACCTCCAATAATGACCAGGTAGATAAATATGCCCAATGTCAAAAAAATAGCAGAAAAGTTAAGGGCTTTTACAGTGCTATACCACAAGTAATCCCATCACATGCTGGACAGGACATCAAGTTTGGGGTTGGAGGAAATCAACAGTGAAGAAATTGCAAGGAATCGGTCTGAATTCTTAGCTTCACTAAGAACTCACCATGAGAGATAAACATGAATTTTGGAGTCCTTGAGCTCATCACCACCCTGCAGAAGCCCCAATTTTTAAGAGTGTTGCCTGTATAGTTAAGCAGGTAATATGATGGACTGAACTTAAGGGGTTCAGAGGAGAAACCACAAAAAGATATGCCCATAAGCCAATACTTCAAATGAGGTTTCCTCTCAAAAGACTATAGACTGTTTCAAGCCAACAGTGAAAACTAACTAGAAAAAATTCAATGATGCTTTCTTTCATGTCTGTTCTCTTAGTTGTATTATCTTTGCCATCTCAAAATCATTGTTCTTTCACCCAACATTCTTGGCATAGTTCTTTTTTTTTATTTGATATAATTTTTTATTTACATTTAAAATGATCTCCCCTTTTCTAGCCCCCCACTCTCTGAAAGTCCCGTGAGCCCCCTTCTCTCACCCTGTCCTCCCACCCACCCCTTCCCACTTCGCCGTTCTGGTTTTGCCGAATACTGCTTCACTGAGTCTTTCCAGAACCAGGGGCCACTCCTCCTTTCTTCTTGTACCTCATTTGATGTGTGGATTATGTTTTGGGTATTCCTGTTTTCTAGGTTAATATCCACTTATTAGTGAGGCATTGTTCTTTTATAAATTATGATAGTCCTGAGCAAGAGGGCACAAGACTTTGATCCCAGCACATGAGAAGCACATGTAGGTGAGCCTCTATAAATTCAAGTCTAACCTAGTCTTTATAGGGAGCTCCAGAACATCCCAAATGCTATGGCGAGATCCCATTTCAAAAATAAAAATGTAGTTTCCAAAGATTGTTTCTCAAATTGTATTCATCTATTGCATACATATTCCAATATTCAAATAACAGGTTCCTAATAATCAGCAATAACATGGAATGGAAGTAAAACTGCATAAACTATGTTACTTTCTTGCCTGCTCTCATTTAGTCACCTACTGTGCCAGCTAATATAGCAAATCATGGAAGCAAAGTATGAATGATAAGGAGATAATATGGAAAATATCTACACATTATTTGAAATATTTGGTTTTCTAATGTACTACTGTCTGCTGTGTGCATGAATATCTATGCAGTGTATATGTGTGTTGTGCCCACAGAGGCTAGGGGAGAGACTGTGAGTTCCCTTGGTTCTGAATTTAGAGATGGCTGTGAGCTACTATGTGGGTCCTCTGGGAGAGTAGCAGGTGATCTTCAACAGTGAGCTATCTCTCTAGGCACATTTAGATTTTTCACCAAATTTCTGTGCTGAAATGGAATTAAATCTTTATGCTGAATGTCTATCCTTTATGTTATCATTGTTCAGCATCGCAGGACCTTGTTAAATCAAGTACATGTTTTAATATTTTGCTAACTAGTTTGTTCTGCCTATAGTTTAGTTTTATTCTTATAACATGATTTTTGTGAAGTTAATTTTTGTCTAAGAGTGTAGTTTTAGTAATATAGAAATTAATTTAGAAATATAAAAGTCACTTAGGTAGACTATCATGTCGTCTGCAAATAATGATAGTTTGACTTCTTCCTTTCCAATTTGTATCCCTTTGACCTCCTTATGTTGTCTAATTGCCCGAGCTAGTACCTCAAGTACTATATTGAAAAGATAAGGAGAAAGGGGGCAGCCTTGTCTAGTCCCTGATTTTAGTGGGATTGCTTCAAGTTTCTCTCCATTTAGTTTGATGCTGGCTACCGGTTTGCTGTATATTGCTTTTACTATGTTTAGGTATGGGCATTGAATTCCTGTTCTTTCCAAGACTTTAAGCATGAAAGGATGCTGAATTTTGTCAAATGCTTTTTCAGCATCCAATGAAATGACCATGTGGTTTTGTTCTTTGAGTTTGTTTATGTAGTGGATTGCATTGATGGATTTCCGTATATTAAACCAACCCTGCATTCCCGGGATAAAGCCTACTTGATCATGGTGGATGATCGTTTTGATGTGTTCTTGGATTCGGTTGGCAAGAATTTTATTGAGTATTTTTGCATCGATGTTCATAAGGGAAATTGGTCTGAAGTTCTCTTTCTTTGTTGGATCTTTGTGTGGCTTTGGTATCAGCGTAATTGTGGCTTCGTAGAAGGAATTGGGTAGTGTTCCTTCTGTTTCTATTTTGTGGAATAGTTTGAAGAGTATTGGTGTTAACTCTTCTTTGAAGGTCTGATAGAATTCTGCACTGAAGCCATCTGGTCCTGTGCTTTTTTTGGTTGGAAGACTTTCTATGACTCCTTCTATTTCTTTAGGCGTTATGGGACTGTTTAGATGATCTATTTGGTCCTGATTTAATTTTGGTATTTGGTATCTGTCAAGGAAATTGTCCATTTCCTCCAGATTCTCCAGTTGTGTTGAGTACAGGCTCTTCCTACAGCTGATAAACAACTTCAGCAAAGTGGCAGGTTATAAAATCAACACAAGCAAATCAGTGGACTTCCTATACTCAAAGGACAAGCAGGCTGAGAAAGAAATTAGGGAAATGACCCCCTTCACAATAGCCACAAACAGTATAAAGTATCTTGGGGTAACTCTTACCAAACATGTGAAAGATCTTTACGACAAGAACTTCAAGACTCTGAGAAGGAAATGGAAGAAGACCTCAAAAAATGGGAAAACCTCCCATGCTCATGGATCGCCAGAATCAATATAGTTAAAATGGCCATTTTGCCAAAAGCAATATACAGATTCAATGGAATACCCATCAAAATCCCAACTCAATTCTTCACAGAGTTAGAAAAAGCAATTAACAAATTCACCTGGAATAACAAAAAAACCCAGGATAGCTAAAACTATTCTCAGCAACAAAAGAAATTCTGGGGGAATCAGTATCCCTGACCTCAAGCAATACTACAGAGCAATAGTGTTAAAAACTGCATAATATTGGTACAGTGACAGGCAGGCAGATCAATGGAACAGGATTGAAGATCCAGAAATGAACCCACACACCTATGGCCACTTGATCCTCGACAAAGGGGCCGAAAACATCCAATGGAAAAAAGATAGCCTTTTCAACAAATGGTGCTGGTTCAACTGGAGGTCAGCATGCAGAAGAATGGGAATTGATCCATCCTTGTCGCCTTGTACTAAGCTCAAATTCAAATGGATCAAGGACCTCCACATAAAGCCAGACACTCTGAAGTTAATAGAAAAGAAACTGGGGAAGACCCTTGAGGACATCGGTACAGGGAGAAAGTTTCTGAACAGAACACCAATAGCGTATGCTCTAAGAGCAAGAATTGACAAATGGGACCTCATAAAATTACAAAGTTTCTGTAAGGCAAAGGACACCATCAAGAGGACAAATCGGCAACCAACAAATTGGGAAAAGATCTTCACCAATCCTACATCAGATAGAGGGCTAATATCCAATATATATAAAGAACTCAAGAAGTTAGACTCCAGAAAACCAAACAACCCTATTTAAAAATGGGGTACAGTGTTAAACAAAGAATTCTCACCTGAAGAACTTCGGATGGCGGAGAAGCATCTTAAAAAATGCTCAACTTCATTAGTCATTAGGGAAATGCAAATCAAAACAACCCTAAGATTTCATCTTACACCAGTCAGAATGGCTAAGATTAAAAATTCAGGAGAGAGCAGGTGTTGGAGAGGGTGTGGAGAAAGAGGAACATTCCTCCACTGCTGGTGGGGTTGCAACTTGGTACAATCACTATGGAAAGCAGTCTGGCGTTTCCTCCGAAAACTGGGCACCTCAATTCCAGAAGATCCTGCTATACCACTCCTGGGCATATACCCAGAAGACTCCCCACCATGTAATAAGGATACATGTTCTACTATGTTCATAGCAGCCCTATTTATAATTGCCAGATGCTGGAAAGAACCCAGGTATCCCTCAACAGAAGAGTGGATGCAAAAAATGTGGTATATCTACACAATGGAGTACTATTCAGCCATTAGAAACAATGAATTTATGAAATTCTTAGGCAAATGGATGGAGCTAGAGAATATCATACTAAGTGAGGTAACCCAGACTCAAAAGGTGAATCATGGTATGCACTCACTAATAAGTGGATATTAACGTAGAAAACTGGAATACCCAAAACATAATCCACACATCAAATGAGGTACAAGAAGAAAGGAGGAGTGGCCCCTGGTTCTGGAAAGACTCAGTGAAACAGTATTCGGCAAAACCAGAACAGGGAAGTGGGAAGGGGTGGGTGGGAGGACAGGGGAAGAGAAGGGGGCTTACGGGACTTTCGGGGAGTGGGGGGGGCTAGAAAAGGGAAATCATTTGAAATGTAAAGAAATTATATCGAATAAAAAAAAAAGAACTCAAGAAGTTAGACTCCAGAAAACAACCCTATTAAAAAATGGGGTACAGAGTTAAACAGGGAATTCTCACCTGAAGAACTTCGGATGGCGGAGAAGCATCTTAAAAAATGCTCAACTTCATTAGTCATTAGGGAAATGCAAATCAAAACAACCCTGAGATTTCACCTTACACCAGTCAGAATGGCTAAGATTAAAAATTCAGGAGACAGCAGGTGTTGGAGAAGATGTGGAGAAAGAGGAACACTCCTCCACTGCTGGTGGGGTTGCAAATTGGTACAACCACTCTGGAAATCAGTCTGGCGGTTCCTCCAAAAACTGGGCACCTCATTTCCAGAAGATCCTGCTATACCACTCCTGGGCATATACCCACAGGATTCCCCACCATGTAATAAGGATACATGCTCTACTATGTTCATAGCAGCCCTATTTATCATTGCCAGATGCTGGAAAGAACCCAGGTATCCCTCAACAGAAGAGTGGATGCAACAAATGTGGTATATCTACACAATGGAGTACTATTCATCCATTAGAAACAATGAATTCATGAAATCCTTAGGCAAATGGATGGAGCTAGAAAACATCATACTAAGTGAGGTAACCCAGACTCAAAAGGTGACTCATGGTATGCACTCACTAATAAGTGGTTATTAACCTAGAAAACTGGAATACCCAAAACATAATCCACACATCAAATGATGTACAAGAAGAAAGGAGGAGTGGCCCCTTGTTCTGGAAAGACTCAGTGAAGAAGTATAGGGCAAAACCAGAACGGGGAAGTGGGAAGGGGTGGGTGGGAGGACAGGGAAAGAGAAGGGGGCTTATGGGACTTTCGGGGAGTGGGGGCCTAGAAAAGGGGAAATCATTTGAAATGTAAATATATCGAATAAAAAAAAAGAAAAAAAAGAAATATAAAAGTGATCCCTGAATGAACAGACACATAACATTAATCTCAGCACTAGACAGGGAGAGGTAGGCACATCTATGAGGTCAAGGCGAGCTTGGTCTACAAAGGGGGTCCAAAGACAGAAGAAATTTAGTTTTTTTAGCATCATTGGTTGAAGATGCTGTCTCATCTCCAGTGGGTGTTTCTCAAATAGCAGACAGCTATAGTTACATGCACACAGACATGGGAAATGCACTTTGTCCAGTTGATCTACAATGTCTTTTTTGTGGCAGTACCAAGCTGTTTTAATTAATACTGATCTTTAAAGTATCTTGACATATAAAAATGTCCCTCCCTAAGACTCATAGACTATCAAACAAAAACCCTATTGCCTGGCACAGTAACTCTACCTTTTTGTTACTGATACAAGAGAGTTAAAAAACAAGGCAGGGTATCTCAATTTCTCTTACTTGCCTCCCAGAACTAGAGGTAAGTCCCTGTTCATGATGGCAATATACACATTAGACAAAAGAATTGGAGACATTGATCTGGAACTCTACTGGAAGCTTCATCTATGAGGATTAGCCCTCTCATATTTCCTTTTTTGTTTTGTTTTGCAAGAAATCTTTTTAAAAAGATTTCTTCATTATTATATGTAAGTACACTGTCATTGTCTTCAGACATTCCAGAAGAGGGTGTCAGATCTCATTATGGATGGTTGTGAAAAGTCATGTGGTTACTGAGATTTGAACTCAGGACCTCTGCAAGAACAGTCAGTGCTCTTAACTGCTGATCCATCTCTCCAGCCCCTCCTCTCTCATATTTCTAGCAAATGTGTTGCAATCTGTAATTGGAAATGCAATCTATAGTCATACCCAGCTGTAAAGGTGAAATAAACTCTAGGGTGTAAAAGCAGCACTTGTCTTAAAAAGTATCTAACAGCAGTCTAATTTGACTTAAGGCCTAGTCATGGAAAGGAATTTGTTTCTGATACTGAAAACACAAAGTCAAAAATAAATCAAGTGATACATCCTATGTGCTAGACAATAACAGAAAGTTTTAAAAAGAAAAGAAAATGGCTGAGAGTTATCTCTATACCACTCCTTTGATTATGTGCAAAGGAATCCACCTGCTTCACCTCAGAAAACTCTGTTGACTCATTCAAGTGGCATGTAAAAGGAGCTGTTTCATAAGCATTTATTTTTACTTAAGGAATAGTATTGCACTCTATTGGTGCAAGACCTTTAGATTGTCCACATATTTATCTCTCTCCTTCTTTTTAACACGTTTAAACATTTAGAGAGCCTTTAGCCAATCTGTCTTTCCCATCATCCACCCCTTTCCTGCTGAGATCCTCTTCCTAACAAGTGTGCTTCATTGTCTCAGTCTTTCTAGTTTTGTGTGAGCCAATGAGTTTAATTAGAGCGTCTTGACAACTTATGGTTGGGGGAGGAGAGCATTAGATACCCCTGAAGAACAGGGCATTCTCTTCCCCTCAAACAGTTAACTGACAGTTTTTCCTCAGGGAGGGGTGGAGACTCAATGGCCTCCCCTCAGTATGACAGTTAACTGCCAATAGGACCCCAGGGAACAGGGCTGGGGCTTCCCTGGCCTCCTCTCATCCATGATGAAATATTGACGGTTCAGTTTTCTGAAGGCCTGTGCTAATACCAATAGCAGCACTGTGGCCAGCAGTGAGGGGGCTATGCCATGTTAGGACAATGTCCTTTGGATGTACATCTCCCCATCCTTTCACACTCTTTTCTCCACCATGATCTCAATGTTCCCTGAACCTTGAAACTAGACAGAGAATAGAGCTGTCTCTTTTATCTTTTGACAAATGTATCACTATATTGCCAGGAAGATTCAAAATCTGCATCCTCCCCCTTTTCCTTGGTGTAGGATTAGAAACATATATCATTGTACTCAATCAAATCATTATTAAGAAGTGACAGTATTAAATTTCTCAAGAGTGTTGATATACCTATATATATATATTTATATATAGATAGATATAAATAGATGTATAGATATATAACTATACAAATAAAAGATGTTGATATACATGTACATACAGATAAATAATACTGATATATATGTATAAAACATATGTATGTCTCATATATATATAGTAGATAATGATGAAAGAAAAAGGAAAGACAGATGAATGGACAGAGATGGATCTATCTGTAGATAGATACTTTATACTTTATACTTACATAGAAAATTGCATGGATGAAATATAATAGAGTGACATTTGAAAGGTTTTTGAGTACAACTGTTGTCTGATATCATTTTAGTTGCTGTTATCTTTCCAATGCACAGACAGACACAAAACACCTTACTGGCACATAGGCATTCAGAAGAGTCAACAAGAGAACATCTATCTACTTCCACTGTTATCTATTTGGTGGTTCATTTAGTCCAATCTTGTAAAACAGAACATTGCTCAGTAAGTTCTCTTTTTCTCATTGATTGGTTCTATACCTCGGAATCAGAGAATATGAACTAAATACTATGGGGTTATAACTGTAGGCATAGAAAATATTTTCTACATATAAGTCACCTTTATTTATCCATCCACATAGACATTATGTTTAATTGTCCTCTAGTCTAGAAGAAAATACAAGCATGTACAATAAAGCTGATACCTATGATAAGTTTTTTTGTGAACATCAACCAGAGTGCAGTTGTTTGGTCACATGGTCATAGTATTTTAGCTGTTGTATTACTGAATGTTTTGAGAATGTAATGTAATGACAATATTTCTTACTTCCTTTCACCCACCCTGGCAAGAAACACAGATAAACTCCCTCTTGTTCTCTTTCAAAATCATGGAACCATTTTTAATTATTATTGCATACATGTTTCTAAACATAGCCTGATTGATTCATACAATGATACCTGCATGTATGTTTTCAGGGCTGACATTTTCTCACTGGGCAGTACAGGGTTGGGCTCTTTACTGGGGAAGACTGTTTCTCCTCTCAGCATTCCTTAATTCCCTATAGTTGTTTGTGCAGGCTTGAGGGCCCATGGGCATTACTTTGTCTACCTTGGAATGCCTGAATTTCCATCCTTGTTTAGATCCTGTTTGGGAAGTGACACTGGAGACAGATTATGGGTTTAGACTTTGACATAAGGAAATGCTATCTTACAGGAAATTCCTTGAACTCTGGATCTTACATGCCTTTCCTCTGTATTTGCAAACATAAATACTATATAATTAATATTCTGTATATATCATCCAATGTAGACGGTTCACTTTCTGGGTGTTGTTTTGTTTGTTTATTTGTTTTTTGTTTGTTTGCTTTTTATTTTTCATGAGATGGAGTTTTGCAGCTCCTCAGGTACTAATGATATAAATGATAGTTGTTTGCTTCTAATCTGATAAGATACCCTGTTTGTATTTATAATAAATGATATTCTCTTTGAAACTGAGCTTTATTCCCAACACACACATTAAAGCTCACAGATGTGTCAAATTCCAGTTCCATAGGATTTAACACCCTGTTCTGACATCAATGAGCTCTGCAAGAATAGCAGCAGAGCCATACATGCAGACACAATCCCTACACACATAACATAAAATACAGTATATCTTAGACTAAGAAGGACAAATTCTCTTGATGTGTTCTCAAAGTTCATTTATTCTTTCTTTGTCATTTTCAATCTACAAAATACCATTCAGCAATGTTCTTTTTCCCATAAAAAAATCACTGTGTGGTAACTTTAATTGCATACATAAGATATATTTTCATGATATAAATTTCCCATTGCTTGTAACTCTTAGTTATTTTTGTTTGCTGTGGAGAGATACCATGACCAGTGCAATTTACAAAGGACAGGATTTAATTGGGAGATTATGTTTTGAAGCAGTTAGAGGATCAATGAGCACAGATTCAGGGACCATGGTGGCAGGAACCCATTACATGAACTATCTTCTTGCAAGCCTTCAAGCCATACCTGGCACAGGTTAAGATATACCCAAAGGGGTCAAAGGTAAGGCTTTGTGAGGTATCAGCCACTGAGAGCTTTACTGACCAATCATAGCTGATGGGTGTGGCTGACCATTGTTCTGACAGGGAGATAAGCAGGGTGCTCAGAGGTCTGAGGCCAGTCCCTGGTAGAGCTTCAGCATGGCTCGTGTGGCCAAGAAAGGCCACAAGCCTAGTGCTGTGGCGTCAGCAGGAGCAGCGCCAAAGTCGAAGAAAAAGAGGAAGAGATCTTCCTGCCTACCCCGAACAAAAAGTCCCAAGAAGAGCCAGGGGTGCACTTGTTATCGATGCCCATCTAAGGTGAGAGTTCCCAGGCTAAGCTCATTCCCTCCCTTCTGTACCCATGCCTCCCCTTAAGACTTCAGGCCTGCTGTAAACTTCACATCTACCTCTGCCCCTTCTCATGAATCCCCCATCCACATTCTATCTATCATTGTCCCAAGCCAGTGCCCTGATGACATTCCTATATCATTCTCGCAGATAACAACAAGTGGTGAGAGATCTGGTGGAAGGATGAAAGGGACAAAGGGCAAGACATCGTCCAGCACTAAAACTCGTGGAGAGACTTGCGAACCCGTTCTGGCATCGCTCCCTCAAGAGCCAGTGAACGCGGGCTTGACAGCCCCAGAGGAACCTGCTCCATCCATCGAGAGTGTCCACGTTCCTCGTGAAGATCAGGCCAGCTCTCCGACCCCGAGCGGGTCCAAAGACCCAAAAAACAACAATGAATAGGTCTGGGAGCTGACTGATGGTTTTGAAGTCACTGAAAAAATTTTATCACACTTACTTTGTGTGATGGTGACAATAAAATCAGATGTGAAAATATATATGCCACTCTCAGTCTCTAACGCGAAAAGGAGGGGTATTTGGGGGAAGGGAAGACAGGGTACATGATAGGAAAGGACTTTGGTTTCTACAAGGTTTGGAGAGGGATGAACAACCACCTGATAGGCAGACAGTGGGGGGTCAGAACTGAACTCAGGTATTCATCCCCATGAAGATTTATTTTACTGAATAACAAGGAAAACATCAATGAATATGTCTGGGAGCTAGCCCATGGTCTTGAGTTCATAGGGGAATTTGACCACACTTACTTTGTGTGATGGTGACAATAAAATCAATCAGATGTGAAAATATGTATGCCATTCTCAGTCTCTAGTGGTGGAGTGGGATGGGGGAGTTGGGGGAAGAGAAGAAAGGGGAGATGATAAGAAGGAATTTTAGTTCTACCAGGTTGGGAGGGAGATGAACCACCTGATAGGCAGACATTGGAGGATCAGAAGTGAACTAGGTTATTCATCCCCCTGAAGATTTATTTTACTGAATATCAGGGAAAACCCTGAGTATTCCTACATGCCAGATGCTAGGAATTCAGCATGGTTCAGGACTTTTACATCAATATGAACTGTGGGTGGCAGTTCAAGTCCTAAGACATGCGGCACACCAACTATAGGATGCCTATCTCCTTGTGTTTCTCACACTCCTCATGATGATCTCATGTACTTAGACCCTCAGAAGGGCCAAAGACTTCATCCCATCAAAGGTCCCAATGTATAACAAAGACAGTAATCTTGACTGGAAGCTGCAAGTGCAGCCAAGGTTTAACCTACCACTTCAGAAACTGCTGGAGGAATAGGTCAGCAAGGAGCTGTCTGTCAACCAGTATTTCTAACAGACATGAAAGCAGTAATGTCTCAAGGGTGTTTTAAAGCAACTGTGTTTGTCTTTCCATATAGCTTCACTCTGTAATATATAATACCTGTTTATTCCCTTCAGGAGGTATCCTGGAAACAGTTTATTGGAGAATTACTTGTAAAGTAGTAAATTGGGGCTGGAGAGATTATTTAGTTATTTCTTCACAGGAACAAGAGACACAAGTTTTATCCACAGAATTCACCTTAAAAATGACACCACCCCTAAGGTGGGCATGGTTGCATAGGCTTTTATTTGGTTTTTGTTTTGTTTTGTTTTGTTTTTTTGAGACAGGGTTTCTCTGTATAGCCCTGGCTATACTGCAACTCACTCTGTAGACCAGCCTGGCCTTGAACTCAGAAATCCGCCTGCCTCTGTCTCCCAGAGTGCTGGGATTACAGGTGTGTGCCACCACCATGGTGGCATAGGCTTTTAATCTCAGCACTCATTAGGCAGAGATATGTAGATAACTATGAGTTTACATAATGAGACCCTGTTTCAAAAAATAAAATTTTAAAATCTCTAAGTAGAGTTTTTTTTAATTTTTTTATTCGATATAATTTATTTACATTTCAAATGATTTCCCCTTTTCTAGCCCCCCCACTCCCCGAAAGTCCCGTAAGCCCCCTTCTCTTCCCCTGTCCTCCCTCCCACCCCTTCCCAGTTCCCCCTTCTGGTTTTGCCGAATACTGTTTCACTGAGTCTTTCCAGAACCAGGGACTGCTCCTCCTTTCTTCTTGTATCTCATTTGATGTGTGGATTATGTTTTGGGTATTCCAGTTTTCTAGGTTAATAACCACTTATTAGTGAGTGCATACCATGATTCACCTTTTGAGTCTGGGTTACCTCATTTAGTATGATGTTCTCTAGCTCCATCCATTTGCCTAAGAATTTCATGAATCCGTTGTTTCTAATGGCTGAATAGTAATCCATTGTGTAGATATACCACATTTTTTGCATCCACTCTTCTGTTGAGGGATACCTGGGTTCTTTCCAGCATCTGGCAATTATAAATAGGGCTGCTATGAACATAGTAGAGCATGTATCCTTATTACATGGTGGGGAATCCTCTGGGTATATGCCCAGGAGTGGTATAGCAGGATCTTCTGGAAGTGAGGTGCCCAGTTTTCGGAGGAACCGCCAGACTGATTTCCAGAGTGGTTGTACCAATTTGCAACCCCACCAGCAGTGGAGGAGTGTTCCTCTTTCTCCACACCCTCTCCAACACCTGCTCTCTCCTGAATTTTTAATCTTAGCCATTCTGACTGGTGTAAGATGAAATCTTAGTGTTGTTTTGATTTGCATTTCCCTAATGACTAATGAAGTTGAGCATTTTTTAAGATGCTTCTCCGCCATCCGAAGTTCTTCAGGTGAGAATTCTTTGTTTAACTCTGTACACCATTTTTTAATAGGGTTGTTTGGTTTTCTGGAGTCTAACTTCTTGAGTTCTTTATAGATATTGGGTATTAGCCCTCTATCTGATGTAGGATTGGTGAAGATCTTTTCCCAATTTGTTGGTTGCCGATCTGTCCTCTTAATGGTGTCCTTTGCCTTACAGAAACTCTGTAACCTTATGAGGTCCCATTTGTCAATTCTTGCTCTTAGAGCATACGCTATTGGTGTTCTGTTCAGAAACTTTCTCCCTGTACCGATGTCCTCAAGGGTCTTCCCCAGTTTCTTTTCTATTAGCTTCAGAGTGTCTGGCTTTATGTGGAGGTCCTTGATCCATTTGGATTTGAGCTTAGTACAAGGAGACAAGGATGGATCAATTCCCATTCTTCTGCATGCTGACCTCCAGTTGAACCAGCACCATTTGTTGAAAAGGCTATCTTTTTTCCATTGGATGTTTTCAGCCTCTTTGTCGAGGATCA